>NC_060184.1:79645623-79650623 GCF_021184085.1 Oncorhynchus gorbuscha | reverse complement strand
GGCTCCGACGCTCGTCGGGCCTGCAAACTATTACAGACTACAAAGGGAAGCACAGCCGAGAGCTACCGAGTGACACCAGCCTACCAGATGAGCTAAAATACTTCTGTGCTCGCTTCAAGGCAAGTAACACTGAAACATGCATGAGAGCATCAGCTGTTCCAGACGACTGTGTGATCACGCTCTCCGTAGCCGACGTGAGTAAGACCTTTAAACAGGTCAACATTCACAAGGCCGCGGGGCCAGACAGATTACCAGGACGTGTACTCTGAGCATGTGCTGACCAACTGGCAGGTGTCTTCACTGACATTTTCAATCTGTCCCTGATCGAGTCTGTAATACCTACATGTTTCAAGCAGACCACCATAGTCCCTGTGTCCAAGAACACAAAGGTAACCTGCCTAAATGACTAACGACCCGTAGCACTCACGTCTGTAGCCATGAAGTGCTTTGAAAAGGCTGGTCATGGCTTACATCAACAACATTATCCCAGAATCCCTAGACCCACTCCAATTTGCATACTGCCCCAACAGATCCACAGATGATGCAAACACCTCCCTCTGCAACTGGATCCTGGACTTCCTGACAGGCCGCCCCCAGGTGGTAAGGGTAGGTAACAACACATCCGCCACGCTGATCCTCAACACAGGGGTCTCCCAGGGGTGTGTGCTCAGTCCCCTCCTCAGTTACCTTAGATTTCTTGGGAACAGGAACAATGGTGGCCCTCATGAAGCATGTGGGAACAGCAGACTGGGATAAGGATTGATTGAATATGTCCGTAAACACACCAGCCAGCTGGTCTGCTACTGCTCTGAGGGCGCGGCTGGGGATGCCGTCTCGGCCTGCAGCCTTGCGAGGGTTAACAAGTTGAAATGTTTTACTCACGTCGGCTGCAGTGAAGGAGACTCTGCAGGTTTTGGTAGCGGGCCGTGTCAGTGGCACTGTATTGCCCTCAAAGCGAGCAAAGAAGTCGTTTAGTCTCTCTGGGAGCAAGACATCCTGGTCCGCGACAGGGCTGGTCTTCTTTTTGTAATCCGTGATTGACTGTAGACCCTGCCACATACCTCTTGTGTCTGAGCCGTTGAATTGCGACTCTACTTTGTCTCTATACTGACGCTTAGCTTCTTTGATTGCCTTGCGGAGGGAATAGCTACACTGTTTGTATTCGGTCATGTTTCCGATCACTTTGCCCTGGTTAAAAGCAGTGGTTTGCGCTTTCAGTTTAGCGCGAATGCTGCCACAATCCACGGTTTCTGGTTGGGGAATGTTTTAATAGTTGCTGTGGGTACGACATCGCCAATGCACTTGCTAATGAACTTGCTCACTGAATCAGCGTTTTCGTCAATGTTGTTGTCTACCGGAACATATCTCAGTCCACGTGATCGAAGCAATCTTGAAGCGTGGAATCAGATTGGTCGGACCAGCGTTGAACAGACCAGCGGGAGCTTCCTGTTTTAGTTTCTGTCTATAGGCTGGAAGCAACAAAATGGAGTCGTGGTCAGCTTTTCCAAAAGGAGGGCGGGGAGGGCCTTCTATGCGTAGAAACCTGTCCCTCTGCCCCATCCATCCTCTACTGTAGAAACCTGTCCCTCTGCCCCATCCATCCTCTACTGTAGAAACCTGTCCCTCTGCCCCATCCATCCTCTACTGTAGAAACCTGTCCCTCTGCCCCATCCATCCTCTACTGTAGAAACCTGTCCCTCTGCCCCATCCATCCTCTACTGTAGAAACCTGTCCCTCTGCCCCATCCATCCTCTACTGTAGAAACCTGTCCCTCTGCCCCATCCATCCTCTACTGTAGAAACCTGTCCCTCTGCCCCATCCATCCTCTACTGTAGAAACCTGTCCCTCTGCCCCATCCATCCTCTACTGTATCGCATCAACTTTTCCCTTTAGCTCGGTAGTTGTTGTTTTCATCATGGAGACATCGGATGCAACACCCAACGAAGTCGTATTCATCTTTCCTATTTGTTCAAATAGATCCTTCAGATTTACCGATTCATCTGGACGTGTTTATCCATGTCTTGGTGGAGGGGGATTCGGGAGGACATGTCTTGGTGGAGGGGGATTCAGGAGGACATGTTTATCCATGTCTTGGTCGAGGGGGATACGGGAGGACATGTTTATCCATGTCTTGGTGGAGGGGGATTCGGGAGGACATGTTTATCCATGTCTTGGTGGAGGGGGATTCGGGAGGACATGTTTATCCATGTCTTGGTGGAGGGGATTCGGGAGGACATGTTTATCCATGTCTTGGTGGAGGGGTATTCGGGAGGACATGTTTATCCATGTCTTGGTGGAGGGGGTTTCGGGAGGACATGTTTATCCATGTCTTGGTGGAGGGGTATTCGGGAGGACATGTTTATCCATGTCTTGGTGGAGGGGGATTCGGGAGGACATGTTTATCCATGTCTTGGTGGAGGGGGATTCGGGAGGACATGTTTATCCATGTCTTGGTGGAGGGGGATTCGGGAGGACATGTTTATCCATGTCTTGGTGGAGGGGGATTCGAGAGGACATGGCTGTTTGTTTTCTAGTCGATGTGGCCATCTGAGAATAACGTATGTTACACACTTGAAGAAGTTTATTTTTATTTTTTAAGAGTGTTGACATTCCAACAACGATGTTTCAAAATGTAAATGATCTTTTTATTTAACTGTACTACAAGTCAATATATATTAAGACAAATAGGAAAGTGTGTGCTGTTGGATTTCTATATTTACATGCAGGTATTAGGAGTGGCACACACCCAAAGTGACTCCAGGAATTGTATTGTTGTAAAATGTTGCTATGAATAATTCAGGTATGAGATTGATAAACCATAATGTGATATTAGACCACAATGTTTTATCATAAAACCAATCACCAATATGTGCCCCAAAAGAGGAAGATTAAATAGGAACAATTTATTTATGAGTAGCTCTCTCCTCTCCTCTCCTCTCCTCTCCTCTCCTCTCCTCTCCTCTCCTCTCCTCTCCTCTCCTCTCCTCTCCTCTCCTCTCCTCTCCTCTCCTCTCCTCTCCTCTCCTCTCCTCTCCTCTCCTCTCCTCTCCTCTCCTCTCTGTGTGGTATAAGGGCAGTACGGTTTAGTGTGGTCCTTCTGATCTGTTACCTTGTATTGATCAAGTCATTGAGTATGCAGTGTGTGTGTAGAGTAGTCTGAAGCTCTAAGACTAACCCCAGGTCAGACTACCCCCAGGTAAGACTACCCCCAGGTCAGACTACCCCCAGGTCAGACTACCACCCAGTCAGACTACCACCAGCCAGTTTACCACCAGGTCAGTTTACCACCAGGTCAGACTACCACCAGCCAGTTTACCACCAGGTCAGACTACCACCAGGTCAGACTACCCCAGGTCAGACTACCACCCAGTCAGACTACCCCCAGGTCAGACTACCCCCAGGTCAGACTACACCCAGGTCAGACTACCCCCAGGTCAGACTACCCCCAGGTCAGACTACCACCCAGTCAGACTACCCCCAGGTCAGACTACCCCCAGGTCAGACTACCCCCAGATCAGACTACCACCCAGTCAGACTACCCCCAGGTCAGACTACCACCCAGTCAGACTACCCCCAGGTCAGACTACCCCCAGGTCAGACTACCCCCAGGTCAGACTACCACCCAGTCAGACTACCCCCAGGTCAGACTACCACCCAGTCAGACTACCCCCAGGTCAGACTACCCCCAGGTCAGACTCCCACCCAGTCAGACTACCCCCAGGTCAGACTACCCCCAGGTCAGACTACCACCCAGTCAGACTACACCCAGGTCAGACTACCACCCAGTCAGACTACCCCCAGGTCAGACTACCCCCAGGTCAGACTACCCCCAGCTCAGACTACCACCCAGTCAGACTACCACCCAGTCAGACTAACCCCCAGGTCAGACTACCCCCAGGTCAGACTACCACCCAGTCAGACTACCCCAGGTCAGACTACCACCCAGTCAGACTACCCCCAGGTCAGACTACCCCCAGGTCAGACTACCACCCAGTCAGACTACCACCCAGTCAGACTACCCCCAGGTCAGACTACCCCCAGGTCAGACTACCACCAGGTCAGACTACCACCCAGTCAGACTACCCCCAGGTCAGACTAACCCGAGGTCAGACTATCACCAGGTCAGACTACCACCCAGTCAGACTACCCCCAGGTCAGACTACCCCCAGGTCAGACTACCACCCGGCCAGACTACCACCAGCCAGTTTACCACCAGATCAGACTACCACCAGGTCAGACTACCACAAGGTCAGACTAACCCCAGGTCAGACTACCACCAGGTCAGACTACCCCCAGGTCAGACTACCCCCAGGTCAAACTACCCCCAGGTCAGACTACCACCAGGTCAGTTTACCACCAGGTCAGACTACCACCAGCCAGTTTACCACCAGGTCAGACTACCACCAGCCAGTTTACCACCAGGTCAGACTACCACCAGCCAGTTTACCACCAGGTCAGACTACCACCAGCCAGTTTACCACCAGGTCAGACTACCACCAGGTCAGTTTACCATCAGGTCAGACTACCACGAGGTCAGACTACCACGTGGTCAGACTACCACCAGGTCAGACTACCACCAGGTCAGACTACAACCAGCCAGTTTACCACCAGGTCTTCAGGCTAACTCTAACCCCCCATCTCTTCAGGCTAACCCTCCATCTCTTCAGGCTAACCCTCCATCTCTTCAGGGTAACCCTCCATCTATTCAGGCTAACCCTCCATCTCTTCAGGCTAACCCTAACCCTCCATCTATTCAGGCTAACCCTCCATCTCTTCAGGGTAACCCTCCATCTCTTCAGGGTAACCCTCCATCTCTTCAGGCTAACCCTAACCCTCCATCTCTTCAGGCTAACCCTCCATCTATTCAGGCTAACCCTCCATCTCTTCAGGCTAACCCTAACCCTCCATCTCTTCAGGTTAACCCTCCATCTCTTCAGGGTAACCCTCCATCTCTTCAGGGTAACCCTAACCCTCCATCTCTTCAGGGTAACCCTAACCCT
>NC_060184.1:79625623-79640623 GCF_021184085.1 Oncorhynchus gorbuscha | reverse complement strand
CAGTAGGGTCTGTGGTTACTGTACTGGGGGGGGGGGGGGCAGTAGGGACTGTACTGGGGGGGGCAGTAGGGACTGTGATTACTGTACTGGGGGGGACAAGTAGGGACTGTGGTTACTGTACTGGGGGGGGCAGTAGGTACTGTGGTTACTGTACTGGAGGGGGGAGGGACAGTAGGGACTGTGGTTACTGTACTGTGGGGGGCAGTAGGGACTGTGGTTACTGTACTGTGGGGGGACCAGTAGGGACTGTGGTTACTATACTGAGGGGGGGGCAGTAGGTACTGTGGTTACTGTACTGTGGGGGGACCAGTAGGGACTGTGGTTACTGTACTGGGGGGGGGCAGTAGGGACTGTGGTTACTGTACTGTGGGGGGGGACAGTAGGGACTGTGGTTACTGTACGGGGGGGACAGTAGGGACTGTGGCTACTGTACTGGGGGGGGACAGTAGGTACTGTGGTTACTGTACTGGGGGGGGCGACAGTAGGTACTGTGGTTACTGTACTGGGGGGTGGCGACAGTAGGGACTGTGGCTACTGTACTGGCGGGGGGACAGTAGGTACTGTGGTTACTGTACTGGGGGGCGATAGTAGGTACTGTAGTTACTGTACTGGGGGAGAGGGCGACAGTAGGGACTGTGGTTACTGTACCTGGGGGGGGGGGCAGTAGGGACTGTGGTTACTGTACCTGGGGGGACAGTAGGGTCTGTGGTTACTGTACTGTACTCTCTCTCTCTCTCTCTCTCTCTCTCTCTCTCTCTCTCTCTCTCTCTCTGTCTCTCTGTCTCTCTCTCTCTCTCTGTCTCTCTGTCTCTCTCTCTCTCTCTCTCTCTCTCTCTCTCTCTCTCTCTCTCTGTCTCTCTCTGTCTCTCTCTCTCTCTCTCTCTCTCTCTCTCTCTCTCTCTCTCTCTGTCTCTCTCTCTGTCTCTCTCTGTCTCTCTCTGTCTCTCTCTCTCTCTCTCTGTCTCTCTCTCTCTCTCTCTCTCTCTCTCTCTCTCTCTCTCTCTCTCTCTCTCTCTCTCTCTCTCTCTCTCGCACATTTTGGCTTTTCACCCAATAAATATTGGATTTTTTCTTGAAAAAATCGACCGGTCTCTATAGCCAGACTGTCCTCTCTGGGCAGCCAGGTTGGTCTGTGACGACCGGTCTCTATAACCAGACTGTCCTCTCTGGGCAGCCAGGTTTGTCTGTGACGACCGGTCTCTATAGCCAGACTGTCCTCTCTGGGCAGCCAGGTTTGTCTGTGACGACCGGTCTCTATAGCCAGACTGTCCTCTCTGGCCAGCCAGGTTTGTCTGTGACGACCGGTCTCTATAGCCAGACTGTCCTCTCTGGCCAGCCAGGTTTGTCTGTGACGACCGGTCTCTATAGCCAGACTGTCCTCTCTGGGCAGCCAGGTTGGTCTGTGACGACCGGTCTCTATAACCAGACTGTCCTCTCTGGGCAGCCAGGTTTGTCTGTGACGACCGGTCTCTATAGCCAGACTGTCCTCTCTGGGCAGCCAGGTTTGTCTGTGACGACCGGTCTCTATAGCCAGACTGTCCTCTCTGGGCAGCCAGGTTGGTCTGTGACGACCGGTCTCTATAACCAGACTGTCCTCTCTGGACAGCCAGGTTTGTCTGTGACGACCGGTCTCTATAACCAGACTGTCCTCTCTGGGCAGCCAGGTTTGTCTGTGATGACCGGTCTCTATAGCCAGACTGTCCTTTCTGGGCAGCCAGGTCTGTCTGTGACGACCGGTCTCTATAACCAGACTGTCCTCTCTGGGCAGCCAGGTTTGTCTGTGACGACCGGTCTCTATAACCAGACTGTCCTCTCTGGGCAGCCAGGTTTGTCTGTGACGACCGGTCTCTATAACCAGACTGTCCTCTCTGGGCAGCCAGGTCTGTCTGTGATGACCGGTCTCTATAACCAGACTGTCCTCTCTGGGCAGCCAGGTTGGCCTGTGATGACCGGTCTCTATAACCAGACTGTCCTCTCTGGGCAGCCAGGTTTGTCTGTGACGACCGGTCTCTATAACCAGACTGTCCTCTCTGGGCAGCCAGGTCTGTCTGTGATGACCGGTCTCTATAGCCAGATTGTCCTCTCTGGGCAGCCAGGTTTGTCTGTGATGACCGGTCTCTATAGCCAGACTGTGCTCACTGAGTCTGTACCTAGTCAGTGTTTTCCTCAGTTTTCTATCAGTCACAGTGGTCAGATAGTCTGCCACCAAGTACTGTCTGTTTAGAGACAAATAGCATTGAAGTTTACTTTCCAATAGGTGATATATTTTTATTTTTGTTTTGTGATGATTTGGTTGGGCCAGATTTTCTGAGTGCTGTCCTGAGTCTCTATGGGGTTGGTTTGGGTTGGTGAACTGAGCCTCAGAACCAGCTGGCTGACTGCTGTTCTGAGGCTCTATGGGGTTGGTTTGGGTTGGTGAACTGAGCCTTAGAACCAGCTGGCTGACTGCTGTCCTGGGGCTCTATGGGGTTGGTTTGGGTTGGTGAACTGAGCCTCAGAACCAGCTGGGTCACATGTTTTTATGTGGTTGTAAAATTTGATGGCTCTTTTTCTTTCGAATGAGGAGGGGTATTGGCCCAGTTCTGCGTTATTTGGAGTTTTTCTTTGCACTTGCAATACAGTCTTACAAAACTCTGCATGCAGTATTTCAATTGGATGTTTGTCCCATTTGGTAAATTCATTATTAGAGATTGGACCCCATACTTCACTGCCATATAGAGCAATTGGTTCTATAACTGATTGAAAAAGTTTGAGCCAGATTCTAATTGGAATTTCAATTTAAATGTTCCTTTTAATGGCATAGATGTCTCTTCTTGCTTTGTCTCTCAGCTCATTCACAGCCATGTGAAAGCTACCTGTGTTGCTGATATTTAGTCCTAGATATGTGTCGTTTTTGGTGTGTTCTAATAGAACTGTGTCCAAATAGAATTTATATTTGTCACCCTGATTTCTGGACCTTTTTTGGAATATCATTATATATATATATATATTTTAGGTTAACGGTCAGAGTCCAGGTCTGACAGAACCTGTGGTTAACGGTCAGAGTCCAGGTCTGACAGAACCTGTGGTTAACGGTCAGAGTCCAGGTCTGACAGAACCTGTGGTTAACGGTCAGAGACCAGGTCTGACAGAACCTGTGGTTCACGGTCAGAGTCCAGGTCTGACAGAACCTGTGGTTAACGGTCAGAGTCCAGGTCTGACAGAACCTGTGGTTAACGGTCAGAGACCAGGTCTGACAGAACCTGTGGTTCACGGTCAGAGCCCTGGTCTGACAGAACCTGTGGTTAACGGTCAGAGCCCTGGTCTGACAGAACCTGTGGTTAACGGTCAGAGCCCAGGTCTGACAGAACCTGTGGTTAACGGTCAGAGCCCAGGTCTGACAGAACCTGTGGTTAACGGTCAGAGCCCAGGTCTGACAGAACCTGTGGTTAACGGTCAGAGCCCAGGTCTGACAGAACCTGTGGTTAACGGTCAGAGACCAGGTCTGACAGAACCTGTGGTTAACGGTCAGAGCCCAGGTCTGACAGAACCTGAACCTGTCTGACAGAACCTGTTTAACGGTCAGAGCCCAGGTCTGACAGAACCTGTGGTTAACGGTCAGAGACCAGGTCTGACAGAACCTGTGGTTAACGGTCAGAGACCAGGTCTGACAGAACCTGTGGTTAACGGTAAGAGACCAGGTCTGACAGAACCTGTGGTTAACGGTCAGAGACCAGGTCTGACAGAACCTGTGGTTAACGGTCAGAGCCCAGGTCTGACAGAACCTGTGGTTAACGGTCAGAGCCCAGGTCTGACAGAACCTGTGAAGATGATCTAGGTGCTGCTGTAGCCCCTCTTTAGTGGGAGACAGCAGCACCAGGTCATCTGCGTACAGCAGACACTTGATTTCAGTGTTGTGTAGGGTGATACCAGGTGCTGCCGATTCTTCTAATGTTTTTGCCAATTCATTAATGTAGATGTTAAATAGTGTTGGACTTATGGGGCAGCCCTGTTTCACTCCCCGTCCCTGAGAGAAGAAGTCTGTATCCTTGTTGCCAATTTTAACCGCACAATTGTTTTTAGTCTATATTGATTTAATAAAATCACATGTTTTCCCTCCAATACCACTTTCTATTAGTTTATAAAAAAGACCTTTGTGCCAAATTGAATCAAATGCTTTCTTGAAATCTACAAAACACGAGTAGATTTAGCCTTTGTTTAGGTTTATTTGTTTATCAATTAGAGTGTGGAGGGTGTAAATGTGGTCTGTTGTACGATAATATTTTAGAAATCCAATCTGACTTCTGCTCAGGACGTTGTGTTCATCAAGAAAATGATGTCGTCTGCTATTTATAACACTGCAGAGAATTTTACCCAAGTTGCTGTTAACGCAAATTCCTCTGTAAATATTTGGGTCAAATTTGTCTCCATTTTTATAGATTGATGTGATCAATCCCTGGTTCCAAATATCGGGGGAAATACCTGCAGTGAGGATATTGTTGAAGAGTTTGAGTATAGTCAATTTGAATTTGTGGTCTGTATATTTGATCATTTCATTTAAAATACCATCAGCACCCCAGGCCTTTTGGGGTTGGAGAGTGCATAGTTTTTCCAATAATTCTTCTTCTGTAACTGGGGTATCCACAGGATTTTGATAGTCTTCTCCTGTAACTGGGGTATCAACAGGATTCTGATAGTATTCTTCTGTAACTGGGGTATCAACATGATTCTGATAGTCTGCTTCTGTAACTGGGGTATCCACAGGATTCTGATAGTATTCTTCTGTAACTGGGGTATCAACAGGATTCTGATAGTCTGCTTCTGTAACTGGGGTATCAACAGGATTTTGATAGTCTTCTCCTGTAACTGGGGTATCAACAGGATTCTGATAGTATTCTTCTGTAACTGGGGTATCAACAGGATTCTGATAGTCTGCTTCTGTAACTGGGGTATCAACAGGATTCTGATAGTCTTCTTCTGTAACTGGGGTATCCACAGGATTCTGAAGTCTTCTTCTGTAACTGGGGTATCAACAGGATTCTGATAGTCTACTCCTGTAACTGGGGTATCTACAGGATTCTGATAGTCTTCTTCTGTAACTGGGGTATCCACAGGATTCTGATAGTCTTCTTCTGTAACTGGGGTATCAACAGGATTCTGATAGTCTTCTTCTGTAACTGGGGTATCAACAGGATTCTGATAGTCTTCTTCTGTAACTGGGGTATCCACATGATTTTGATAGTCTTCTCCTGTAGCTGGGGTATCAACAGGATTCTGATAGTATTCTTCTGTAACTGGGGTATCCACAGGATTCTGATAGTCTTCTTCTGTAACTGGGGTATCAACAGGATTCTGATAGTCTTCTTCTGTAACTGGGGTATCAACAGGATTCTGATAGTCTTCTTCTGTAACTGGGGTATCCACATGATTTTGATAGTCTTCTCCTGTAACTGGGGTATCAACAGGATTCTGATAGTCTTCTTCTGTAACTGGGGCATCAACAGGATTCTGATAGTCTGCTTCTGTAACTGGGGTATCAACAGGATTCTGATAGTCTTCTTCTGTAACTGGGGTATCCACAGGATTCTGATAGTCTTCACCTGTAACTGGGGTATCCACATGATTTTGATAGTCTTCTCCTGTAGCTGGGGTATCAACAGGATTCTGATAGTATTCTTCTGTAACTGGGGTATCAACAGGATTCTGATAGTCTTCTTCTGTAACTGGGGTATCAACAGGATTCTGATAGTCTTCTTCTGTAACTGGGGTATCAACAGGATTCTGATAGTCTTCTTCTGTAACTGGGGTATCCACAGGATTTTGAGTCTTCTCCTGTAACTGGGGTATCAACAGGATTCTGATAGTCTTCTTCTGTAACTGGGGCATCAACAGGATTCTGATAGTCTGCTTCTGTAACTGGGGTATCAACAGGATTCTGATAGTCTTCTTCTGTAACTGGGGTATCCACAGGATTCTAATAGTCTTCACCTGTAACTGGGGTATCAACAGGATTCTGATAGTCTTCTTCTGTAACTGGGGTATCCACAGGATTCTGATAGTCTTCTTATGTAACTGGGGTATCAACAGGATTCTGATAGTCTTCTCCTGTAACTGGGGTATCTACAGGATTCTGATAGTCTTCTCCTGTAACTGGGGTATCCACAGGATTTGATAGTCTTCTTCTGTAACTGGGGTATCCACAGGATTCTGATAGTCTTCTTATGTAACTGGGGTATCAACAGGATTCTGATAGTCTTCTCCTCTAACTGGGGTATCAACAGGATTCTGATAGTCTTCTTCTGTAACTGGGGTATCCACAGGATTTTGAGTCTTCTCCTGTAACTGGGGTATCAACAGGATTCTGATAGTATTCTTCTGTAACTGGGGTATCAACAGGATTCTGATAGTCTTCTTCTGTAACTGGGGTATCAACAGGATTCTGATAGTCTTCTTCTGTAACTGGGGTATCCACAGGATTTTGATAGTCTTCTCCTGTAACTGGGGTATCAACAGGATTCTGATAGTCTTCTTCTGTAACTGGGGTATCAACAGGATTTTGATAGTCTTCTTCTGTAACTGAGGTATCAACAGGATTCTGATAGTCTTCTTCTGTAACTGGGGTATCCACAGGATTTGATAGTCTTCTCCTGTAACTGGGGTATCAACAGGATTCTGATAGTCTTCTTCTGTAACTGGGGTATCCACAGGATTTTGATAGTCTTCTCCTGTAACTGGGGTATCAACAGGATTCTGATAGTCTTCTTCTGTAACTGGGGTATCCACAGGATTTTGATAGTCTTCTCCTGTAACTGGGGTATCCACAGGATTTTGATAGTCTTCTCCTGTAACTGGGGTATCCACAGGATTCTGATAGTATTCTCCTGTAACTGGGGTATCAACAGGATTCTGATAGTCTTCTTCTGTAACTGGGGTATCCACAGGATTCTGATAGTCTTCTCCTGTAACTGGGGTATCAACAGGATTCTGATAGTCTTCTCCTGTAACTGGGGTATCCACAGGATTTTGATAGTCTTCTCCTGTAACTGAGGTATCAACAGGATTCTGATAGTCTTCTTCTGTAACTGGGGTATCCACAGGATTTTGATAGTCTTCTCCTGTAACTGGGGTATCCACAGGATTCTGATAGTCTTCTTCTGTAACTGAGGTATCAACAGGATTCTGATAGTCTTCTCCTGTAACTGGGGTATCCACAGGATTCTGATAGTCTTTGACTGCTGATTCAAGGATTTGTAATGTGTCTTGTATATATGTTTTATTCTGGTCTCTTTGTTATATTGCTGTAGAGGTTTGTAAAGTGATTTCTGCACATATCCCCATTTTCAATTTCCAATGCCTCATGATGAGGTTTGTTTAATTTATTCCAATTCTCCCAGAAGTGGTTTGATTCTATGGATTCCTCAATTCCATCCAGCTGATTTCTAATGTGCTGTTCCTTTTCTGTTCTTAGGGTGTGTTTTTTGTATTGCTTCAGTGTTTCTCCATATTGAAGGAGTATATTTTTGTTGTCTAGTTCTCTGTGTTTTTGATTAGATATATTTCTCAATGACTTTCTTAGATTTTTGCAATCATTATCAAACCATTTTTCATGATCTGTTATTTCTGGTTTGCTCTTATGCTTCTTTAAATTAGCCAAGAAGGCTAATGTTAAGGCTAAAAGGTTGTCCAGGACAGATTGTATTTTTTGGTAACTAATTGCTTTCTGGTAGATGTCTGTACTGTTTGCACTCCATCTATAGGCCTGTTTTGTACCATGTCATTTATTGGGCCGTGATGCTTCATGGTTGGGTTCCACTCTTCTCAGATACACTGTGATTTTACTGTGGTCTGAGAGAGGTGTTAGTGGGCTGACTGTGAAGGCTCTGAGAGAGGTGTTAATGGGCTGACTGTGAAGGCTCTGAGAGAGGTGTTAATGGGCTGACTGTGAAGGCTCTGAGAGAGGTGTTAGTGGGCTGACTGTGAAGGCTCTGAGAGAGGTGTTAATGGGCTGACTGTGAAGGCTCTGAGAGAGGTGTTAGTGGGCTGACTGTGAAGGCTCAGAGAGAGGTGTTAGTGTGCTGACTGTGAAGGCTCAGAGAGAGGTGTTAGTGTGCTGACTGTGAAGGCTCAGAGAGAGGTGTTAGTGTGCTGACTGTGAAGGCTCAGAGAGAGGTGTTAGTGTGCTGACTGTGAAGGCTCAGAGAGAGGTGTTAGTGTGCTGACTGTGAAGGCTCTGAGATACTCTGGGTTGGTCTGAGAGAGGTGTTAGTGTGCTGACTGTGAAGGCTCTGAGATACACTGGGTTGGTCTGAGAGAGGTGTTAGTGGGCTAACTATGAAGGCTCTGAGATACTCTGGGTTGGTCTGAGAGAGGTGTTAGTGTGCTGACTGTGAAGGCTCTGAGATACTCTGGGTTGGTCTGAGAGAGGTGTTAGTGTGCTGACTGTGAAGGCTCTGAGATACTCTGGGTTGGTCTGAGAGAGGTGTTAGTGGGCTAACTGTGAAGGCTCTGAGAGACTCTGGGTTGGTCTGAGAGAGGTGTTAGTGGGCTAACTGTGAAGGCTCTGAGAGACTCTGGGTTGGTCTGAGAGAGGTGTTAGTGGGCTAACTGTGAAGGCTCTGAGAGACTCTGGGTTGGTCTGAGAGAGGTGTTAGTGGGCTAACTGTGAAGGCTCTAAGAGACTCTGGGTTGGTCTGAGAGAGGTGTTAGTGGGCTAACTGTGAAGGCTCTAAGAGACTCTGGGTTGGTCTGAGAGAGGTGTTAGTGGGCTGACTGTGAAGGCTCAGAGAGGTGTTAGTGGGCTGACTGTGAAGGCTCAGAGAGGTGTTAGTGGGCTGACTGTGAAGGCTCTGAGAGAAGTCGCTCTGGATAAGAGCGTCTGCTAAATGACTTAAATGTAAATGTAAATGTAAATGTGTTAGTGGGCTGACTGTGAAGGCTCAGACAGGTGTTAGTGGGCTGACTGTGAAGGCTCTGAGAGAGGTGTTAGTGGGCTGACTGTGAAGGCTCTGAGAGAGGTGTTAGTGGGCTGACTGTGAAGGCTCTGAGAGAGGTGTTAGTGGGCTGACTGTGAAGGCTCTGAGAGAGGTGTTAGTGGGCTGACTGTGAAGGCTCTGAGAGAGGTGTTAGTGGGCTGACTGTGAAGGCTCAGAGAGGTGTTAGTGGGCTGACTGTGAAGGCTCAGAGAGGTGTTAGTGGGCTGACTGTGAAGGCTCTGAGAGAGAGGTGTTAGTGGGCTGACTGTGAAGGCTCTGAGAGAGAGGTGTTAGTGGGCTGACTGTGAAGGCTCTGAGAGAGGTGTTAGTGGGTTGACTGTGAAGGCTCAGAGAGGTGTTAGTGGGCTGACTGTGAAGGCTCAGAGAGGTGTTAGTGGGCTGACTGTGAAGGCTCAGAGAGGTGTTAGTGGGCTGACTGTGAAGGCTCAGAGAGGTGTTAGTGGGCTGACTGTGAAGGCTCAGAGAGGTGTTAGTGGGCTGACTGTGAAGGCTCTGAGAGACTCTGGGTTTGTCTGAGAGAGGTGTTAGTGGGCTGACTGTGAAGGCTATGAGAGAGGTGTTAGTGGGCTGACTGTGAAGGCTCTGAGAGATTCTGGGTTGAGGTCAGTGATAAAGTAGTCTACAGTACTACTGCCAAGAGATGAGCTATAGGTGTACCTACCATAGGAGTCCCCTCGAAGCCTATTGACTATGTACCTACCCAGGATGTAACAGAGCTATAGGTGTACCTACTATAGGAGTCCCCTCGAAGCCTATTGACTATGTACATACCCAGGATGTAACAGAGCTATAGGTGTACCTACCATAGGAGTCCCCTCAAAGCCTATTGACTATGTACCTACCCAGGATGTAACAGAGCTATAGGTGTACCTACTATAGGAGTCCCCTCGAAGCCTATTGACTATGTACATACCAAGGATGTCACAGAGCTATAGGTGTACCTACCATAGGAGTCCCCCCGAAGCCTATTGACTATGTACCTACCCAGCATGCAACAGAGCTGCAGGAGTTGGGACCCTTTTTTTGTTGGTTATGTTGTCATAGTTGTGCCTAGGGGGGCATATGGGGGAGGGAATGCTGTCACCTGCAGGCAGGTGTTTGTCCCCCTGTGTGCTGAGGGTGTCAGGTTCTTGTCCGGTTCTGGCATTTAGGTCGCCACAGACTAGTACATGTCCCTGGGCCTGGAAATGATTGATTTCGCCCTCCAGGATGGAGAAGCTGTCTTCATTAAAGTATGGGGATTCTAGTGGGGGGATATAGGTAGCACACAGGAGGACGTTTTTCTCTGTTAGCATAATTTCCTTTTGAATTTCTAGCCAAATGTAGAATTTTCCTTTTTGATTAATTTAATGGAGTGACTAAGGTCTGCTCTATACCAAATTAGCATACCCCCTGAGTCCCTTCCCTGTTTCACACCTGGTAGTGTGGTGGATGGGACTACCAGCTCTCTGTAACCTAGAAGGCAACCAGTGGGTCCGTCTCCTCTATACCACCTACCTGGTAGTGTGGTGGATGGGATTACCAGCTCTCTGTAACCTAGAGGGCAACCAGTGGGTCCGTCTCCTCTATACCACCCACCTGGTAGTGTGGTGGATGGGACTACCAGCTCTCTGTAACCTAGAGGGCAACCAGTGGGTCCGTCTCCTCTATACCACCCACCTGGTAGTGTGGTGGATGGGACTACCACCCACCTGCTCTCTGTAACCTAGAGGGCAACCAGTGGGTCCGTCTCCTCTATACCACCCACCTGGTAGTGTGGTGGATGGGACTACCAGCTCTCTGTAACCTAGAGGGCAACCAGTGGGTCCGTCTCCTCTATACCACCCACCTGGTAGTGTGGTGGATGGGACTACCAGCTCTCTGTAACCTAGAGGGCAACCAGTGGGTCCGTCTCCTCTATACCACCCACCTGGTAGTGTGGTGGATGGGACTACCAGCTCTCTGTAACCTAGAGGGTAACCAGTGGGTCCATCTCCTCTATACCACCCACCTGGTAGTGTGGTGGATGGGACTACCAGCTCTCTGTAACCTAGAGGGCAACCAGTGGGTCCGTCTCCTCTATACCACCCACCTGGTAGTGTGGTGGATGGGACTACCAGCTCTCTGTAACCTAGAGGGCAACCAGTGGGTCCGTCTCCCACCCACCTGGTAGTGTGGTGGATGGGACTACCAGCTCTCTGTAACCACAACCACCTGGTAGTGTGGTGGATGGGACTACCAGCTCTCTGTAACCTAGAGGGTCTCCTATATACCATGTTTCTTGTAGGATGACAATGTCTGTATTTCTAATTTCTTTGGTGAAGTCCGGGTTCCTGCTCTTTAGGCCAAAGGCAGATGACCTCAGGCCTTGGATATTCCAGGATGAGATAGTGAAGGCTTTGTGTTCCATAAAGTGTCCAATGTTGTTGGTCGTGTGGTTTGTCCTCAGACCAGTAAGTGTGAGCAGAGCCTGCTGAGCATCTGGTACATGTCATTGGCTTGGGCGAGTGTGAGAGTGGGGGTTGGGCCTGTTTGCCCGCTCACTGCCTGGGCGTATGTGTGGCTTCCATGTTGAGGCCCTCTTTGTGGGGGTGGGGTGCATGGGTTGGGCAGGAGGGGCATAGGTCTGATCTGAGGGGGCCTAAATGGGGTGTGGGCATGGTTGATGTGGGGGGGGGGGGTGGTGTATGTGGCTGGTGGTGTTGTGGTCTGGATGTAAGTCCTCTCGGCGTGGGTCCTCTATGTGTATGTCCAGGGAGGGTCCCTCAGGTCTTGGAGGGTGTCTCGCTGGTCTGGGCGAGTTGTCTATTGATCTGTTGCTCCTGTGTGAAGTGTTGGGGCTGCGTTTGAGAGCGATGTCCTTTAGAGTCCGGGCATAGATGGGCACTGCTGCCTTGTATAGGTGGACCTGGTCATAGAGGCTGTTCTAGTCCAGGGTGGAGTGGTGGACCTGGTCATAGAGGCTGTTCTAGTCCAGGGTGGAGTGGTGGACCTGGTCATAGAGGCTGTTCTAGTCCAGGGTGGAGTGGTGGACCTGGTCATAGAGGCTGTTCTAGTCCACGGTGGACCTGGTCATGAAGGCTGTTCTAGTCCAGGTTGGACCTAGTCATAGAAGCTGTTCAGGTCCAGGCCAGGAAAACATTCGGTTTTGAGGCACAGTCATGGGAAATACTTGCGTTAACCCGCTGTATGGTAGCAGGGTGGAAGTCTTTTCGTGGTAGCAGGGTGGAGATAACCACTTGTGCGTTGGGGAAAGTAGAAGAAGCTTTTTCAATCACTCCCTTGAGTGCTGTGGCCACCCTTTCCTGCTGTGTTCTCAGGTGGTTTGTGCCTGTGTGTATTATTATGTGGCTGGGTGAGCCTAGTCGGTCCTCAGACAGAAGGTCTAGGGAACGTTGGGTGTTTGGACACCAGAGTTTAGACTCACTGTGTTTGGACACCAGAGTTTAGACTCACTGTGTTTGGACACCAGAGTTTAGACACACTGTGTTTGGACACCAGAGTTTAGACACACTGTGTTTGGACACCAGAGTTTAGACACACTGTGTTTGGACACCAGAGTTTAGACACACTGTGTTTGGACACCAGAGTTTAGACACACTGTGTTTGGACACCAGAGTTTAGACACACTGTGTTTGGACACCAGAGTTTAGACACACTGTGTTTGGACACCAGAGTTTAGACACACTGTGTTTGGACACCAGAGTTTAGACACACTGTGTTTGGACACCAGAGTTTAGACACACTGTGTTTGGACACCAGAGTTTAGACACACTGTGTTTGGACACCAGAGTTTAGACTCACTGTGTTTGGACACCAGAGTTTAGACACACTGTGTTTGGACACCAGAGTTTAGACTCACTGTGTTTGGACACCAGAGTTTAGACACACTGTGTTTGGACACCAGAGTTTAGACACACTGTGTTTGGACACCAGAGTTTAGACTCACTGTGTTTGGACACCAGAGTTTAGACACACTGTGTTTGGACACCAGAGTTTAGACACACTGTGTTTGGACACCAGAGTTTAGACTCACTGTGTTTGGACACCAGAGTTTAGACACACTGTGTTTGGGAAACAGTTATTTTACTTGTATATATTACCCATTGAGTCCCATTTGATATATATATATTACCCATTGAGTCCCATTTGAGTCTCTCTCTCTCTCTCTCTCTCTCTCTCTCTCTCTCTCTCTCTCTCTCTCTCTCTCTCTCTCTCTCTCTCTCTCTCTCTCTCTCTCTCACCCTGTCTCTTTCTCTCACACACGCACGCACGCACGCACGCACGCACGCACGCACGCACGCACGCACGCACACACACACACACACACACACACACACACACACACACACACACACACACACACACACACACACACACACACACACACACACACACACACACAGGGTTAGGGAGGTGTCAGGAGGGATCTAGGGTCAGGGAGGGGTCAGGAGGGATCTAGGGTTAGGGAGGGGTCAGGAGAGATCTAGGGTTAGGGAGGGGTCAGGAGAGATCTAGGGTTAGGGAGGGGTCAGGAGAGATCTAGGGTTAGGGAGGGGTCAGGAGATATCAGTGACAGGGTTAGAAGGTGTCAGGAGATATCTAGGGTTAGGGAGGGGTCAGGAGAGATCTAGGGTTAGGGAGGGGTCAGGAGAGATCTAGGGTTAGGGAGGGGTCAGGAGGGATCTAGGGTTAGGGAGGGGTCAGGAGAGATCTAGGGTTAGGGAGGGGTCAGGAGAGATCTAGGGTTAGGGAGGGGTCAGGAGAGATCAGTGACAGGGTTAGGAGGGGTCAGGAGATATCAGTGACAGGGTTAGAAGGTGTCAGGAGAGATCAGTGACAGGGAGGGGTCAGGATATATCTAGGGTTAGGGAGTGGTCAGGAGAGATCTAGGGTTAGGGAGGGGTCAGGAAAGATCTAGGGTTAGGGAGGGGTCAGGAGATATCAGGGACAGGGTTAGGGAGGGGTCAGAAGAGATCAGTGACAGGGTTAGGAGGGGTCAGGAGATATCAGGGACAGGGTTAGGGAGGGGTCAGGAGAGATCAGTGACAGGGTTAGGAGGGGTCAGGGGAGATCAGTGACAGGGTTAGGAGGGGTCAGGAGATATCAGGGACAGGGTTAGGGAGGGGTCAGGAGAGATCAGTGACAGGGTTAGGAGGGGTCAGGAGATATCTAGGGTTAGGGAGGGGTCAGGAGAGATCAGTGACAGGGTTAGGAGGGGTCAGGAGATATCAGGGACAGGGTTAGGGAGGGGTCAGGAGAGATCTAGGGTTAGGGAGGGGTCAGGAGAGATCAGTGACAGGGTTAGGAGGGGTCAGGAGATATCAGTGACAGGGTTAGGGAGGGGTCAGGGTTGACAGGGAGGGGTCAGGAGAGATCTAGGGTTAGGGAGGGGTCAGGAGAGATCTAGGGTTAGGGAGGGGTCAGGAAAGATCTAGTCAGGGTTAGGGAGGGGTCAGGACAGATCAGTGACAGGGTTAGGAGGGGTCAGGAGATATCAGGGACAGGGTTAGGGAGGGGTCAGAAGAGATCTAGGGTTAGGGAGGGGTCAGGAGAGATCTAGGGTTAGGGAGGGGTCAGGAGAGATCTAGGGTTAGGGAGGGGTCAGGACAGATCAGTGACAGGGTTAGGAGGGTCAGGAGATATCAGGGACAGGGTTAGGGAGGGGTCAGGAGAGATCTAGGGTTAGGGAGGGTCAGGACAGATCAGTGACAGGGTTAGGAGGGGTCAGGAGATATCAGGGACAGGGTTAGGGAGGGGTCAGGAGAGATCTAGGGTTAGGGAGGGGTCAGGAGAGATCTAGGGTTAGGGAGGGGTCTGTCTGTCTGTCTGTCTGTCTGTCTGTCTGTCTGTCTGTCTGTCTGTCTGTCTGTCTGTCTGTCTGTCTGTCTGTCTGTCTGTCTGTCTGTCTGTCTGTCTGTCTGTCTGTCTAACCTGTCTGTCTGTCTGTCTGTCTGTCTGTCTGTCTGTCTGTCTGTCTGTCTGTCTGTCTGTCTGTCTGTCTGTCTGTCTGTCTGTCTGTCTGTCTGTCTGTCTGTCTGTCTGTCTG
>NC_060184.1:79593123-79620623 GCF_021184085.1 Oncorhynchus gorbuscha | reverse complement strand
CCTTCCTGTGTGTCCTGTATTGATGTCCCTCCTTCCTGTGTGTCCTGTATTGATGTCTGTTCTTCCTGTGTCCTGTATTGATACACTTCCTGTGTCCTGTATTGATGTCCCTCCTTCCTGTGTGTCCTGAATTGATGTCCCTCCTTCCTGTGTGTCCTGTATTGATGTCCCTCCTTCCTGTGTGTCCTGTATTGATGTCCCTCCTTCCTGTGTGTCCTGTATTGATGTCTGTCCTTCCTGTGTGTCCTGTATTGATGTCCCTCCTTCCTGTGTGTCCTGTATTGATGTCCCTCCTTCCTGTGTGTCCTGTATTGATGTCCCTCCTTCCTGTGTGTCTTGTAGTGGTGTCTGTACTTCCTGTGTGTCCTGTATTGATGTCTGTCCTTCCTGTGTGTCCTGTATTGATGTCTGTCCTTCCTGTGTGTCCTGTATTGATGTCTGTTCTTCCTGTGTGTCCTGTATTGATGTCTGTTCTTCCTGTGTGTCCTGTATTGATGTCCCTCCTTCCTGTGTGTCCTGTATTGATGTCTGTTCTTCCTGTGTGTCCTGTATTGATGTCCGTCCTTCCTGTGTGTCCTGTATTGATGTCTGTCCTTCCTGTGTGTCCTGTATTGATGTCTGTCCTTCCTGTGTGTCCTGTATTGATGTCTGTCCTTCCTGTGTGTCCTGTATTGATGTCTGTTCTTCCTGTGTGTCCTGTATTGATGTCTGTTCTTCCTGTGTGTCCTGTACTGATGTATTGAAGAGTTTGACCTCATGTTGTTACTGTGGTTCAGAGGTCTAACTGGATATTAGCCATTACTGTGTGTGTGTGTGTGTGTGTGTGTGTGTGTGTCTGCTAAAGCCTGCCTGTGTCCAGTCCACAGGGACTTACAGGGACCTCCAGGCCTCAAGCCACAATTTAGTCTCAATTGGCACCCTTATTCCCTACATAGTACACTACTGGCACCCTGTTCCCTATGTAGTGCACTACTTTTGACCAGGGCCCGTGGGCTCTTTTCAAAAACACTGCGCTATGTAGGGAACAGGGTGCCATTTTGTAGAAAGACTGTGTGTTTTACTGTTCTCCTGCCCTCCCTCGGTTTACTCCTCCTTATAGAGGCCATATGCTAAACGGTCTTGTGTTTCAGCTCTGGTTTCCAGACCTTTCCATCGGCCACACACCCTCCCATCCCGGAAGAGAGAGAGAGGCCATCGGGACAGAGAGGTATCTGAGGGTTAGGGTTAAGAGAGAGAGGTATCTCAGGGTTAGGGTTAAGAGAGAGAGAGAGGTATCTCAGGGTTAGGGATAAGAGAGAGATGTATCTCAGGGTTAGGGATAAGAGAGAGAGAGAGGTATCTCACGGTTAGGGATGAGAGAGAGAGGTATCTCAGGGTTAGGGATAAGAGAGAGAGAGAGGTATCTCAGGGTTAGGGATGAGAGAGAGAGGTATCTCAGGGTTAGGGATAAGAGAGAGAGAGAGAGATCTCAGGGTTAGGGATAAGAGAGAGAGAGAGAGAGAGAGGTATCTCAGGGTTACGGTTAAGAGAGAGAGGTATCTTCAGGGTTACGGTTAAGAGACAGAGGTATCTCAGGGTTAGTGTTAAGAGAGAGAGGTATCTGAAGGTTAGGGTTAAGAGAGAGAGGTATCTCAGGGTTAGGGTTAAGAGAGAGAGGCCCTGGTTAAAGGTAGTGCACCCTATCCCCTATAGACTCTGGTTAAAGGTAGTGCACCCTATTCCCTATAGACATTGGTAAAGGTAGTGCACCCTATTCCCTATAGACATTGGTAAAGGTAGTGCACCCTATTCCCTATAGACTCTGGTTAAAGGTAGTGCACCCTATTCCCTATAGACATTGGTAAAGGTAGTGCACCCTATTCCCTATAGACATTGGTAAAGGTAGTGCACCCTATTCCCTATAGACATTGGTAAAGGTAGTGCACCCTATTCCCTATAGACTCTGGTTAAAGGTAGTGCACTCTATTCCCTATAGACTCTGGTTAAAGGTAGTGCACCCTATTCCCTATAGACCCTGGTTAAAGGTAGTGCACTCTATTCCCTATAGGCTCTGGTTAAAGGTAGTGCACCCTTTTCCCTTTACATTTAAGTTAAAGGTAGTGCACTCTATTCCAGAGACCCTGGTTAAAGGTAGTGCAAATCCTTTTCCCTATAGACTCTGGTTAAAGGTAGTGCACTCTATTCCCTATAGACTCTGGTTAAAGGTAGTGCACCCTATTCCCTATAGACTCTGGTTAAAAGTAGTGCACCCTATTCCCTATAGACTCTGGTTAAAGGTAGTGCACCCTATTCCCTATAGACTCTGGTTAAAAGTAGTGCATCCTATTCCCTATAGACTCTGGTTAAAGGTAGTGCACCCTATTCCCTATAGACCCTGGTTAAAGGTAGTGCACCCTATTCCCTATAGACTCTGGTTAAAGGTAGTGCACCCTATTCCCTATAGACTCTGGTTAAAAGTAGTACACTCTATTCCCTATAGACTCTGGTTAAAGGTAGTGCACCCTATTCCCTATAGACTCTGGTTAAAGGTAGTGCACCCTATTCCCTATAGACCCTGGTTAAAGGTAGTGCACCCTATTCCCTATAGACTTTGGTTAAAGGTAGTGCACCCTATTCCCTATAGACTCTGGTTAAAGGTAGTGCACCTATTCCCTATAGGCTCTGGTTAAAGGTAGTGCACCCTATTCCCTATAGACTCTGGTTAAAGGTAGTGCACCCTATTCCCTATAGACTCTGGTTAAAGGTAGTGCACCCTATTCCCTATAGGCTCTGGTTAAAGGTAGTGCACTCTATTCCCTATAGACCCTGGTCATGTGTGTTGTATATAGAGTAGAGTGTTCCATGTGCTCCTCTTCTGTCTGTGATAAATTGATTGATTGATTGGTTGGTTGATTGATCAATTGATTGATTCATCTGGAAACAGTTAGTCAATTAATTAACGATGCCAATGATTATTAATGCTTTTCTGCCGATCAATTCATTATCAATTACATTGTGCTTCCGTTAAGTTTTTCAAAGCACTGTCATCGATCCCGATATCAACCTATTCCAATATAGTACACTACTTTTGACCAGGCCCATCCATAGGGAGTAGGGTGCACTACCTTTAACCAGGGTCTATAGGGAATAGGGTGCACTACCTTTACCAATGTCTATAGGGAATAGGGTGCACTACCTTTAACCAGAGCCTATGGGGAATATGATCCCATTTGGGACTCAGACAAACTGAAGTTATTCCTAGTAGATAGCAAAATTGGATACATTGTACAAATGTTAAAGTATGTAATTAAAACAAATCAATAGAAGAGAAAGACATGAATCCTGACTAAATGGATTCCTCTGAGACTCCATAATAGGTTTTGCTTTTATCGATTACAGTAATATTAGGCAAGATTGGAGTCAGTGTAGCATTAAGTAACAGTCCATATCTGGGATAGTGGATGATTGTTCATCATCTGAAAACTGCAAAGGCTAAGCAGGTTTTTTTAAGGATGTAAGAACTATTTTCTTGATTCAGTCAATCAATGATAGGAATGATAAGTGGTCTTTGGGATGTCCGGGGGCATTTTGAGATATACACTGAAGCTTTATGGCTCGAGTAAAACTCAAATCAAATTGTATTTGTCACATGGCGGCAGGTTGCTTAGTGGTTCGAGCTTTGGGCCAGTAACCAAAATAGTTTGCTAGATCGAATCTCCTTAGTTGACAAGGTAAAAATCGATCGTTCTGCCTCTGAACAAGACACCCCGGTAGGCCGTCATTGTAAATAAGAATTTGTTCTTAACTGACTTGCCTAGTTAAACAAAGTTTAAATAAAAAAATATGTCACGACTTCCACCGAAGTCGGTTCCTCTCCTTGTTCGGTCGGCGCTCGGCGGTCGACATCGCCGGTCTTCTCGCCATCGCCTATCCACTTTTCATTTTCCATTTGTTTTGTCTCGTTTTTCCCACACACCTGGTTTTCATTGTCCCTCATTGTGTGTTGTGTATTTAACCCTCTGTTTCCCCCATGTCTTTGTGTGGTTGATTGTTTATTGTTCAGGTCGGTACGCTTCCGGCTGTTTCCACCCGTGTTTTGTGGCAACCGTTATTCGTTCGCACATTGGTATCTTTTCTTTGTGCTATTTAGTAAGTAATGTGCGTTGTTCACTCATCTCATCCTCTCCTGTGCCTGACTTCATGCAGCAGCTACACCCACCGCCTGACATCGTAAACAACAGGTACAGACTAACAGTGAAATGCTAACTTGCGGGCCGTTACCAACAATGCAGAGAGAAAGAAAATAGAGAAATAATAACATGAGGAATAAATATACAATGTGTAATGATAACTTGACTACATACACGGGCTACCAGTACTGAGTCAATGTGCAGGGGTACCAGGTAACTGAGGTAGACAGGTACATATGTAATGATAACTAAGCTATATACAGTGAGTACCAGTACAGAGTCAATGAGTAATGATAACTAGGCTATATACAGTGAGTACCAGTACTGAGTCTATGAGTAATGATAACTAGACTATATACAGTGAGTACCAGTACTGAGTCAATGTGCAGGGGTACGAGGTAACTGAGGTAGACAGGTACATGTACAGTGCCTTGCGAAAGTATTCGGCCCCCTTGAACTTTGCGACCTTTTACCACATTTCAGGCTTCAAACATAAAGATATAAAACTGTATTTTTTTGTGAAGAATCAACAGCAAGTGGGACACAATCATGAAGTGGAACGACATTTATTGGATATTTCAAACTTTTTTAACAAATCAAAAACTGAAAAATTGGGAGTGCAAAATTATTCAGCCCCCTTAAGTTAATACTTTGTTGCGCCACCTTTTGCTGCGAAGACAGCTGTAAGTCGCTTGGGGTATGTCTCTATCAGTTTTGCACATCGAGAGACTGACATTTTTTTCCCATTCCTCCTTGCAAAACAGCTCGAGCTCAGTGAGGTTGGATGGAGAGCATTTGTGAACAGCAGTTTTCAGTTCTTTCCACAGATTCTCGATTGGATTCAGGTCTGGACTTTGACTTGGCCATTCTAACACCTGGATATGTTTATTTTTGAACCATTCCATTGTAGATTTTGCTTTATGTTTTGGATCATTGTATTGTTGGAAGACAAATCTCCGTCCCAGTCTCAGGTCTTTTGCAGACTCCATCAGGTTTTCTTCCAGAATGGTCCTGTATTTGGCTCCATCCATCTTCCCATCAATTTTAACTATCTTCCCTGTCCCTGCTGAAGAAAAGCAGGCCCAAACTATGATGCTGCCACCACCATGTTTGACAGTGGGGATGGTGTGTTCAGGGTGATGAGCTGTGTTGATTTACGCCAAACATAACGTTTTGCATTGTTGCCAAAAAGTTCAATTTTGGTTTCATCTGACCAGAGCACCTTCTTCCACATGTTTGGTGTGT
The DNA here is from genome assembly GCF_021184085.1 of Oncorhynchus gorbuscha. Taxonomy (NCBI): domain Eukaryota; kingdom Metazoa; phylum Chordata; class Actinopteri; order Salmoniformes; family Salmonidae; genus Oncorhynchus; species Oncorhynchus gorbuscha. Next base: position 79,615,209 of record NC_060184.1, on the reverse strand, counting down.
CTCCCAGGTGGCTTGTGGCAAACTTTAAACAACACTTTTTATGGATATCTTTAAGAAATGGCTTTCTTCTTGCCACTCTTCCATAAAGGCCAGATTTGTGCAATATATGACTGATTGTTGTCCTATGGACAGAGTCTCCCACCTCAGCTGTAGATCTCTGCAGTTCATCCAGAGTGATCATGGGCCTCTTGGCTGCATCTCTGATCAGTCTTTTCCTTGTATGAGCTGAAAGTTTAGAGGGACGGCCAGGTCTTGGTAGATTTGCAGTGGTCTGATACTCCTTCCATTTCAATATTATCGCTTGCACAGTGCTCCTTGGGATGTTTAAAGCTTGGGAAATATTTTTGTATCCAAATCCGGCTTTAAACTTCTTCACAACATTATCTCGGACCTGCCTGGTGTGTTCCTTGTTCTTCATGATGCTCTCTGCGCTTTTAACGGACTTCTGAGACTATCACAGTGCAGGTGCATTTATACAGAGACTTGATTACACACAGGTGGATTGTATTTATCATCATTAGTAATTTAGGTCAACATTGGATCATTCAGAGATCCTCACTGAACTTCTGGAGAGAGTTTGCTGCACTGAAAAGGGGCTGAATAATTTTGCACGACCAATTTTTCAGTTTTGGATTTGTTAAAAAAGTTTGAAATATCCAATAAATGTCGCTCCACTTCATGATTGTGTCCCACTTGTTGTTGATTCTTCACAAAAAAATACAGTTTATATCTTTATGTTTGAAGCCTGAAATGTGGCAAAAGGTCGCAAAGTTCAAGGGGGCCGAATACTTTCGCAAGGCACTGTATAATGATAACTTGACTACATACACAGGCTACCAGTACTGAGTCAATGTGCAGGGGTACCAGGTAACTGAGGTAGACAGGTACATATGTAATGATAACTTGACTACATATACACGGGCTACTACCAGTACTGAGTCAATGTGCAGGGGTACGAGGTATTTGAGTTAGGTATGTACATATGAGTAGGGTAAAGTGACTAGGCAACAGGATAGATAATAAACAATAACAGCAGTGGACGTGATGAGTCAAAAGACTTAGTGCAAAAAGGGTTGATGCAGATTCTCCAGGTAGCTATTTGGTTAACTATTTAACTAGGTATTTATCAGTCTTATGGCTTGGGGGGTAGAAGCTGTTCAGGGTCCTGTTGGTTCCAGACTTTTCGTGCGGTAGCAGAGAGAACTTGGGTGGTTGGAATCTTTGATCATTTTTAGAGCCTTCCACTGACACCGCACTGACACCGCCAGGTATAGAGGTCCTGGATGGCCGCACTACCTTCTGTAGCGATACCTTGCGGTCTGGTGTCAAGCAGTTACCAACCTGTCCCAGGCAGTGACACATTCCCGTCAACATGCTTGCAATGGTGCAGCCGTAGAACATTTTTGAGTATCTGAGGGAACATGACAAATGTTTTCAGCCTCCTGAGGGGGAAAGAGGTGTTTTCATGTCTGTCTTCTTCATGACCGTGCTGTCATTTCCTTGCTCTGTGCTCCCTCGTCAACCTCTTCGGATTGTTCTAGAAGCTGCTTCTTGAACGAATGTAAATAAAGTATGAAGAGGATAAGAAAGCCAAGAAAACGAATGTGCTTCGTATCTCCTCTCTCTTTCCAGCGCTGAGCCAACACAGTCGTATACTTTGGGCATGGTAGCAGTTGCCATTTTTTGCTTCTTGGGTGCTTAGCGTAGGTCCAAACCGGCGAGCTATAGCCTCCAATGACCGCAGTGATGATAGGTAATTTTCTCTGAGAGCTTAGACTTCAAGCTTAGTGATGGGATAAGAAAGCCAAGAAAGCACTTCCTCTCTCCACGAAGAAGATCAATAGAGAATACGAGCGGCTGTAGGACTGTACTGTTACTCCTTGAGAATAGCAATTTAACGAGGATGTAGTTTGATGCTCACATTTTCTTCGATAGGCTACAGGCCACCCTGTTTATCTGAATTAGCTAGGCTACTCACTATACCAATGATAGGCTACAGACCACCCTGTTTATCTGAATTTGCTAGGCTACTCACTATACCAATGATAGGCTACAGGCCACCCTGTTTATCTGAATTAGCTAGGCTACTCACTATACCAATGATAGGCTACAGGCCACCCTGTTTATCTGAATTAGCTAGGCTACTCAGTATACCAATGATAGGCTACAGGCCACCCTGTTTATCTTAATTAGCTAGGCTACTCATTATACCACTGATATACTGTGGCGTTCTGATGGGGCTGGAGAAGATGGCTGATGTTTTACATGTTCCCAACCAATTGTGTTTTTATCTTTGTTTTCTTTGCATTGTATTGTAACTTATTTTTTAAAAACGTATTTTGTACATGATGTTGCTGCTACCATCGCTTATGACTGAAAACAACTTCGGGACATCAGAACAGCGATTACTCACCACGAACTGGAAGAAGCTTCTTTTTTCCCCATTTAACGAGTCTGATGAGCCCGACGTTGAAGGACACACTGCTTTCCCGGGAACAGGCCCAAATCCCTGTCATTTGCACGAAGAGATGAAGGAGAAAAATAGGATGGAGGCCTTCTGAAAATTTGTAGTCGATAGAATAAACCCCCTTCCCCCCGCCTTCTGTTCTTCTAGCTAACGTGCAATCATTGGAAAATAAAATCAATGACCTACGAGGAAGATTAAACTACCAACGCCACAATAAAAACTGTAACATCTTATACTTCACGGAGTTGTGGCTGAACAACGACACTATACGTTATACGCTGTACCAGCAGGATAGAATAGCAGCATCTGGTAAGACAAGGGGCGGCGGACTATGTGTTTTTGTAAATAACAGCTGGTGCACGATATCTAAGGAAGTCTCGAGGTTTCGCTCACCTGAGTTAGAGTATCTCATGATAAGCTGTAGACCACACTATCTACCTAGAGAGTTTACGTCTGTATTTCTTTTGTAGCCGTCTACATACCACCACAGACCGATGCTGGCATTAAGACCGCACTCAATGAGCTGTAAAACAGAGGTGGCGTCCCTAGTGGCCGGAAACTTTAATGCAGGGAAATTTAAATATGTTTTTATAAAATTTCTATCAGCATGTTAAATGTGCAACCAGAGGGAAAAAAAAACTTTAGTGTCAGAGGAAGGCCGTGAAAAATGGTCAAAGACTCCAGCCACCCTGGTCATAGACTGTTCTCTCTGCTACCGCACGGCAAGCGGTACCGGAGTGCCAAGTCTAGGTCCTAGAAGCTTCTAAACAGCTTCTACCCTCGAGCCATAAGACTCCTGAACATCTAATCAAATGGCTACCCAGTCTTTTCGCATTGACCCCCCCTTTCATACCGCTGCTACTCTCTGTTATTATCTATGCGTAGCCACTTTAATAACTGTACCTACATGTATCTATTACCTCAATTACCTCGACTAACCGGTGCCGCCACACGTTGACTCTGTACCAGTACCCCCTGTATACAGCCTCCACATTGACTCTGTACCGGTACCCCTGTATATAGCCTCCACATTGACTCTGTACCGGTACCCCTGTATATAGCCTCCACATTGACTCTGTACTGGTACCCCTGTATATAGCCTCCACATTGACTCTGTACTCGTATCCCCTGTATATATCCTCCACATTGAATCTGTACTGGTACCTCCTGTATATAGCCTCCACATTGACTCTGTACCGGTACACCCTGTATATAGCCTCCACATTGACTCTGTATCGGTACCCCTGTATATAGCCTCCACCTTGACTCTGTACTGGTACCTCCTGTATATAGCCTCCACATTGACTCTGTACCGGTACCCCTGTATATAGCCTCCACATTGACTCTGTACCGTAACACCCTGTATATAGCCTCCACATTGACTCTGTACCAGTACCCCCTGTATATAGCCTCCACATTGACTCTGTACCAGTACCCCTGTATATAGCCTCCACATTGACTCTGTACCAGTACCCCTGTATATAGCCTCCACATTGACTCTGTACCGGTACCCCTGTATATAGCCTCACATTGACTCTGTACAGGTACCCCCTGTATATAGCCTCCACATTGACTCTGTACCGGTACCCCTGTATATAGCCTCCACATTGACTCTGTACCAGTACCCCCTGTATATAGCCTCCACATTGACTCTGTACCGGTACCCCCTGTATATAGCCTCCACATTGACTCTGTACCGGTACCCCCTGTATATAGCCTCCACATTGACTCTGTACCGGTACCCCTGTATATAGCCTCCACATTGACTCTGTACCGGTACCCCTGTATATAGTCTCCACATTGACTCTGTACCGGTACCCCTGTATATAGCCTCCACATTGACTCTGTACCGGTACCCCCTGTATATAGTCTCCACATTGACTCTGTACTGGCACCCCCTGTATATAGCCTCCACATTGACTCTGCACCGGTACCCCCTGTATATAGCCTCCACATTGACTCTGTACCGGTACCCCCTGTATATAGCCTCCACATTGACTCTGTACCGGTACCCCCTGTATATAGCCTCCACATTGACTCTGTACCGGTACCCCTGTATATAGTCTCCACATTGACTCTGTACCAGTACCCCCTGTATATAGCCTCCACATTGACTCTGTACTGGTACCCCCTGTATATAGCCTCCACATTGACTCTGTACCGGTACCCCCTGTATATAGCCTCCACATTGACTCTGTACCGGTACCCCCTGTATATAGCCTCCACATTGACTCTGTACCGGTACCCCTGTATATAGCCTCCACATTGACTCTGTACCGGTACCCCTGTATATAGCCTCCACATTGACTCTGTACCGGTACCCCCTGTATATAGCCTCCATATTGACTCTGTACCGGTACCCCCTGTATATAGCCTCCACATTGACTCTGTACCGGTACCCCCTGTATATAGCCTCCACATTGACTCTGTACCGGTACCCCCTGTATATAGCCTTCACATTGACTCTGTACCGGTACCCCCTGTATATAGTCTCCAAATTGGCTCTGTACCGGTACCCCCTGTATATAGCCTCCACATTGACTCTGTACCGGTACCCCCTGTATATAGTCTCCACATTGACTCTGTATCTGTACCCCCTGTATATAGTCTCCACATTGACTCTGTACCGGTACCCCCTGTATATAGTCTCCACATTGACTCTGTACTGGCACCCCCTGTATATAGCCTCCACATTGACTCTGTACCGGTACCCCCTCTATATAGTCTCCACATTGACTCTGTACTGGCACCCCCTGTATATAGCCTCCACATTGACTCTGTACCGGTACCCCCTGTATATAGCCTCCACATTGACTCTGTACCGGTACCCCCTGTATATAGCCTCCACATTGACTCTGTACCAGTACCCCCTGTATATAGCCTCCACATTGACTCTGTACCGGTACCCCCTGTATATAGCCTCCACATTGACTCTGTACCGGTACCCCCTGTATATAGCCTCCACATTGACTCTGTACCGGTACCCCCTGTATATAGCCTCCACATTGACTCTGTAATACCCTGTATATAGCCTCCACATTGACTCTGTACCAGTACCCCCTGTATATAGCCTCCACATTGACTCTGTACCGGTACCCCTGTATATAGCCTCCACATTGACTCTGTACCGGTACCCCTGTATATAGCCTCCACATTGACTCTGTACCGGTACCCCCTGTATATAGCCTCCACATTGACTCTGTAATACCCTGTATATAGCCTCCACATTGACTCTGTACCAGTACCCCCTGTATATAGCCTCCACATTGACTCTGTACCGGTACCCCCTGTATATAGTCTCGCTTTTATTATTTTACTGCTGCTCTTTAATTACTTGTAACTTTTATTTCTTATTCTTATTTATATTTTTTAAACTGCATTGTTTGTAAGCGTCTTGTAAGTAAGCATTTCACTGTAAGGTCTACTACACCTGTTGTATTCAACATGTCACTGTGAGGTCTACTACACCTGTTGTATTCAGCATTTCACTGTAAGGTCTACTACACCTGTTGTATTTAGCATTTCACTGTAAGGTCTACTACACCTGTTGTATTCAGCATTTCACTGTAAGATCTACTACACCTGTTGTATTCAGCATTTCACTGTAAGGTCTACTACACCTGTTTTATTCAGCATTTCACTGTAAGGTCTACTACACCTGTTGTATTCAGCATTTCACTGTGAGGTCTACTACACCTGTTGTATTCAGCATTTCACTGTGAGGTCTACTACACCTGTTGTATTCAGCATTTCACTGTAAGGTCTACTACACCTGTTGTATTCAGCATTTCACTGTAAGATCTACTACACCTGTTGTATTCAGCATTTCACTGTAAGGTCTACTACACCTGTTGTATTCAGCATTTCACTGTAAGGTCTACTACACCTGTTGTATTCAGCATTTCACTGTAAGGTCAAATACACCTGTTGCATTCGGCGCATGTGACTAATACAATTTGCTTTGATTTGGTTTGATAGGCTACAGATTTGAGTCACTGCAATTCAACCTCCAAATGTATCCTTCTATTATTAAAATATGTGACAAATCTGTCGTTCTGCCCCTGAACAGGCAGTTAACCCACTGTTCCCAGGCTGTCATTGAAAATGAATGGCACACAATGAATGGCACACAATCACAATTTATGTCTCAAGGCATAAACATCCTTCGTTATCCTGTCTCATCCCCTTCATCTAACAAGTGACATCAATGAGGGATCATAACTTTCACCTGGATTCACCTGGTCAGTCTATGTCATGGAAAGAGCAGGTGTTCCTAATGTTTTGTCCACTCGGTGTACATGCTGTAGCTCTGGTCAGGTTTGATCGTTTTCCCCTGTGACTGAAGGATTCTGAATAGGACAGTCTGTGTCCCGGTGTTCCTAATGTTTTTTTAATACTCCGTGTATACTGTTATAAATGTTTATAGCTTAACATTAATTCATGGACAGAAGGTTTCCATTTTCTTTTAAGGTATATTTTGAAGTTGTAAATATTGGTCGGTCTAACTCATTAATGGTCAGTAGTTTTCCACTTTCTTTTAAGGTTACAGAGGGTCATTAGGAAGGTCATTCTAATTGAAAGGAAGTCTAAGAAACGGTCGATCTGTTCTATGTGTGCTATTTCTATGATTCCTGTTCTGAAGTTGTTGTTTTTTTCCCGGGTCTTCTACTTTAGGTTTGTACACCAGGATCAAACAGACGCCAATACAATATTTATGATTTATTGAAAACATATTTCACAGTGGTTTAGATGGTACTCTGATGATTCTCAATACAATGACAGCTTGTTTTGTCAGAAACTGAAATTAGGCTAAATATAAATTTTTAGATATTATTGTATATTTGAGATAAAATTAGAAATGTAGCAACCAGGAACTAGTTATATTTTCAGCAGTTATGTTGGAAATTAATTTGTTAATGGTCTGTGGATTGCCACTTTTTCGAATAAAGTAGCATTTTAGCAGTTACACATGTGGCTAAATCATTTATAGATGATTTGAGAGTTCACTCAGATCTTAGACATCCTCCGAGGCAGTATTGGGTACTCATCACTACAAACCTGAGAGAAGATTCACCACTTGGTTAATAAACATGTTCAGCCAATGAATGGTGGGTAGGAAGACCCAAAACATTCAATGTTGTGAGAGGTGACCTCTCTTCCAATCAAAGATGGTGAAACAGTTTCACTCCAGAACGTTCATCATACTTGGCCAATCACAGAGAAGTCTGGGACAGCAGCAATGCATCACATTCAAAAATGACAAAATAACAAATGTTCCAACTATTGGGAATAAGGTTGCTTATAAATGCTTAGTAACATGTATAAATTAATTTATAAATGCTTAGTAACATGTATAAATTAATTTATAAATGCTTAGTAACATGTATAAGTGTAGTTATAAATGCTTAGTAACATGTATAAATTAATAAAAAAATGCTTAGTAACATGTATAAGTTTAGTTATAAATGCTTAGTAACATGTATAAGTGTAGTTATAAATGCTTAGTAACATGTATAAGTTTAGTTATAAATGCTTAACAACTGGAGGTAAATATTGGCTCACGTTTCCTCGAAAATACTGACCAGTCATTGCACTATTTTGACCAATGCGCTATAACCGTTTATTAATAGTTTATAAAGCATATACAAAGGACGTTAATAACATAATTTACAATCTCTTTCTAAACTCTTTACAAATGTAACCTTGTTGTAAAGTGTTACCCTATTGGGTGACAACTTCTACTTCCTTCCTATTTTTGATGATTGTTTATTTTGATATTTGAACTGCACGGTTGAGGGAGCTGCCAGTATGCATTTTGTAGCATCGTTAACACCTGCTGTGACCTGTGACGAATAAACTTGTATCTTGATTTGATAATATGTCTCAAGCTGGTGGATAGAACTGGGCCTGTACAGTATCTACGTCTCCTCTCCCCTCTGGACTGGTACGGCCAGATCAATCTCTCTGTAATGGAGCCTGTCTCTCTGGTCTCTGGTCTCTCCCTCACAGCAGAGAGTCAGCCTAATGGTGCAGAACATCTCTCTGAAGGGCCCTTCCCAGAAGCCCTGCTCCTCACCAGCTAACACTCTCTCACTCACAGTCACAACACACACACACACCGCCCACGTCACAGCGAAGGGGAAACAGAGGTCAATACACAGCGCTACGTTATATTTTTCTATGCTACTCTATGCTACTGGGCTAGCTAGCCTAGCCGCAGAGGGCTAAAGGTGTCCGTTACATGAAGCTGTTCATTAAGGAACATGTCACACTGCAGATAGAGCCAGACACTGGGTGGAGATGGGGAGAGTGTAGCGTGTAGCGTGGTCACATGATATGTGTCTGCCTCGATGCAGGAAGCGTAGTTTTTTTTTACATATAAAATGAAAAAATGAATTCAACAAGGCCTCTTTAGTGTGGTCTGGCTTTCTGTCTCGATGACAGAGTAACATCAATACTGTCACCTCACACAATCAAAACCCCTTTAAAAGTCTTCTATCATCATATCTCCGTAACACAAATGATCAATACAGAAATGCGATGACATTGTGTGTTTCTGGGGAGAAATGGGATGTTGCTGAGACTTTTGTGGCTAGAATAACACTGACCGTCTTAACTTTAGACCGCATTTCAGCCGTAGTCTACATGCTGAGGTTATCAGCCTCAGAACACCTCTCTACTCTGGGTTATCAGCCTCAGAACACCTCTCTACTCTGGGTTATCAGCCTCAGAAAACCTCTCTACTCTGGGTTATCAGCCTCAGAACACCTCTCTACTCTGGGTTATCAGCCTCTGAATACCTCTCCACTCTGGGTTATCAGCCTCAGAAAACCTCTCTACCCTGGGTTATCAGCCTCAGACCAGCTCTCTACTCTGGGTTATCAGCCTCAGAACACCTCTCTACTCTGGGTTATCAGCCTCAGACCAGCTCTCTACTCTGGGTTATCAGCCTCAGAACACCTCTCTACTCTGGGTTATCAGCCTCAGAACACCTCTCTACTCTGGGTTATCAGCCTCAGACCAGCTCTCTACTCTGGGTTATCAGCCTCAGAACACCTCTCTACTCTGATTTATCAGCCTCAGAACACCTCTCTACTCTGGGTTATCAGCCTCAGACCAGCTCTCTACTCTGGGTTATCAGCCTCAGACCACCTCTCTACTCTGGGTTATCAGCCTCAGAGAAGCTCTAAAGTCTGATTTATCAGCCTCAGAACACCTCTCTACTCTGGGTTATCAGCCTCAGAACACCTCTCTACTCTGGGTTATCAGCCTCAGAACACCTCTCTACTCTGGGTTATCAGCCTCAGAACACCTCTCTACTCTGGGTTATCAGCCTCGGACCAGCTCTGTAATCTGGGGCTGAGGTGTCTCATGATTAGCTCCATTGATGAGGCCTCTCGTAGCTGATATCCCTGGGGGTTAGGGGGGTCCTCTTGGGGATAGAGAGAGAGAGAGAGAGAGAGAGAGAGAGAGAGAGAGAGAGAGAGAGAGAGAGAGAGAGAGAGAGAGAGAGAGAGAGAGAGAGAGAGAGAGAGAGAGAGAGACAGAGACAGAGACAGAGAGAGAGGGAGGTTTGTGACAAGATTTGTTTTATATATATGACATTTGTGTGTGTCTTGGGTATAGTTTCTCCATTCTACAGATAAAGTATGTTTCTTCTATAGAGAGGTTGCTTAGTGGTGCTAATCGTCAGTGTATCTCTGATCTCCCTCTCTGGCACAGTGTAGGACTAGGCAGCAGCTCTTCTTCTCTGTCCTTGCAATGTTCAGCCTCAGCAGTCTATTGATCAGAATTAGTCAGTTAATAAGCTGGAGTCCCATTCATCACAGGGCTAGAGACCGGAACAGAACACTGCTGCCTTAATCAAGTCATCAGCATCAACCACTACCTCCCAGCTCCTACACACTAATGAAAGGAAGAGAGAGAGAGAGAGAGAGAGAGAGAGAGAGAGAGAGAGAGAGAGAGAGAGAGAGAGGAGAAAAGAGAAGAGGAATATCTCTCTTTCTTTCTCTCTCTCTCTCTCTCTCTCCCTCTCTCTCTCTCCTCTCTCTCTCTCTCTTTCTCTCTCTCTCTTTCTCTCTCACTGTCTCTCTCTCTCTCTCTTTCTCTCCCACTGTTTCTCTCTCTCTCTTTCTTTCTCTCTCTCACTGTTTCTCTCTCTCTCTCTTTCATTCTCTCACTGTCTCTCTCTCTTTCTTTCTCTCTCTCATTGTCTCTCTCTCTTTCTTTCTCTCTCTCATTGTTTCTCTCTCTTTCTTTCTCTCACTGTTTCTCTCTCTCTCTTTCTTTCTCTCTCTCACTGTCTCTCTCTCTCCTCTCTCTCTCTCTTTCTCTCTCTCTCTTTCTCTCTCTCTTTCTCTCTCTCTCTTTCTCTCTCTCTGTTTCTCTCTCTCCTCTCTCTCTCTCTCTCCTCTCTCTCTCTCTTTCTCTCTCTCTCTTTCTCTCTCACTGTCTCTCTCTCTCTCTCTCTTTTATTTCTTTCTCTCTCTCTCTTTCTCTCTCTCTCTCTTTCGTTCTCTCTCTCACTGTTTCTCTCTCTCTCACTGTCTCTCTCTCTCTTTCTTTCTCTCTCTCATTGTTTCTCTCTCTCTTTCTTTCTCTCTCTCACTGTTTCTCTCTCTCTCTCACTGTTTCTCTCTCTATCTTTCTCTCTCTCACTGTCTCTCTTTCTCTTTCTCTCTCTCTCACTGTCTCTCTGTCCCTCTCCAATCCCTCTGTCTCTCTCTCTCTGCTCTTGCAGTCTCTGTAAATCAAATAGATGCGAGGGAGCTCTGTCCTAACATCTGAGGTCTCCATGTTATCAGAACACTGATCTGAGGTCTCCATCTTATAGGAGCACTGATCTGAGGTCTCCATCTTATAGGAGCACTGATCTGAGGTCTCCATCTTATAGGAGCACTGATCTGAGGTCTCCATCGTATAGGAGCACTGATCTGAGGTCTCTATCGTATAGGAGCACTGATCTGAGGTCTCCATCTTATAGGAGCACTGATCTGAGGTCTCTATCGTATAGCAGCACTGGTCTGAGGTCTCCATCTTATAGGAGCACTGATCTGAGGTCTCCATGTTATCAGAACACTGATCTGAGGTCTCCATGTTATCAGAACACTGATCTGAGGTCTCCATGTTATCAGAACACTGATCTAAAACCCTCAAAACCCAGCCAATGAATAACATACTATGGATTACGGACTCCTCTTTAAATCTACGGATTCCTCCAAAGCTCAGTCGTCCCTTTGTCCCCAGAACTCTGCCAGGACCTAGGATCAAGAGAGACGCTCAAGTGTTTTAGTACTATATCTCTTGACACAATGATGAAAATAATCATGGCCTCTAAACCTTCAAGCTGCATATTGGACCCTATTCCAACTAAACTACTGAAAGAGCTGCTTCCTGTGCTCGGCCCTCCTATGTTGAACATAATAAACGGCTCTCTAATCACCTGATGTGTACCAAACTCACTAAAAGTGGCAGTAATAAAACCTCTCTTGAAAAAGCCAAACCTTGACCCAGAAAATACCTATATCGAATCTTCCAGTTTAGAAAAGGCTGTTGCGCAACAACTCACTGCCGTCCTGGTTTTAGACCCCATCATAGCACTGAGACTGCACCTGTGAAGGTGGTAAATTACCTTTTAATGGTGTCAGACAGATGTTCTGCATCTGTCCTCGTGCTCCTAGACCTTAGTGCTGCTTTTGATACCATCAATCACCACATTCTTTTGGAGAGATTGGAAACCCAAATTGGTCTACGGACAAGTTCTGGCATGTTTTAGATCTTATCTGTCGGAAAGATATCAGTTTGTCTCTGTGGATGGTTTGTCCTCCGACAAATCAACTCTAAATTTCGGTGTTCCTCAAGGTTTCGTTGTAGGACCACTATTGTTTTCACTATATATTTTACCTCTTGGGGGATGTCATTCGGAAACATAATGTTAACTTTCACTGCTATGCGGATGACACACAGCTGTATATTTCAATGAAACATGGTGAAGCCCCGAAATTGCCCTCCTGGAAGCATGTGTTTCAGACATAAGGAAGTGGATGGCTGCAAATGTTCTACTTTTAAACTCGGACAAAACAGAGATGCCTGTTCTAGGTCCCAAGAAACAAAGAGATCTTCTGTTGAATCTGACAAGTAATCTTGATGGTTGTACAGTCGTCTCAAATAAAACTGTGAAGGACCTCGGTGTTACTCTGGACCCTGATCAACAATATATAGTTCAGGTAGTCTGGAACAATATGGTAGAGTTCAGGTAGGTCTGGAACAATATGGTAGAGTTCAGGTAGGTCTGGAACAATATATCTCCTATAGAGCTCCATTTTTATGGAATGGTCTGCCTACCCATGTGAGAGACGCAGACTCGGTCTCAACCTTTAAGTCTTTACTGAAGACTCATCTCTTCAGTAGGTCATATGATTGAGTGTAGTCTGGCCCAGGAGTGTGAAGGTGAACGGAAAGGCTCTGGAGCAACGAACCACCCTTGCTGTCTCTGCCTGGCCAGTTCCACAGGGATTCTCTGCCTCTAACCCTATTACAGGGGCTGAGTCACTGGCTTACTGGTGCTCTTCCATGCCATCCCTAGGAGGTGTGCGTCACTTGAGTGGGTTGAGTCACTGACGTGATGTTCCTGTCTGGGTTGGGGCACCCCCTTGGGTTGCGCCATGGCGGAGATCTTTGTGGGCTATACTCGGCCTTGTCTCAGGATGGTAAGTTGGTGGTTGAATATATCCCTCTAGTGGTGTGGGGGCTGTGCTTTGGCAAAGTGGGTGGGGTTAAATCCTGCCTGTTTGGCCCTGTCCGGGGGTATCGTCGGATGGGGCCAGTGTCTCCCGACCCCTCATGTTTCAGCCTCCAGTATTTATGCTGCAGATGTTTATGTGTCGGGGTGCTAGGGTCAGTCTGTTATATTTGGAGAATTTCTCCTGTCTCATCCGGTGTCCTGTGTGAATTTAAGTATGGTCTCTCTAATTCTTTCTTTCTTTCTTTCTTTCTTTCTTTCTTTCTTTCTCTCTCTCTCTCTCTCTCTCTCTCTCTCTCTCTCTCTCTCTCTCTCTCTCTCTCTCTCTCTCTCTCTCTCTCTCTCTCTCTCTCTCTCTCTCTCTCTCTCCCCTCTCTCTCTCTCCTCTCTCTCTCTCTTTCTCTCTCCCTCTCTCTCTCTCTCTCTCTCTCTCTCTCTCTCTCTCTCTCTCTCTCTCTCTCTCTCTCTCTCTCTCTCTCTCTCTCTCTCTCTCTCTCTCTCTCTCTCTCTCTCTCTCTCTCTCTCTCTCTCTCTCTCTCTCTCTCTCTCGGTGGACCTGAGCCCTAGGACCATGCCTCAGGACTACCTGGCATGATGACTCCTTGCTGTCCCCAGTCCACCTGGCCGTGCTGCTGCTCTTGTTTCAACTGTTCTGCCTGCGGTTATGGAATACTGACCTGTTCACCGGACGTGCTACCTGTCCCTGACCTGCTGTTTTCAACTCTCTAGAGACAGCAGGAGCGGTAGAGATACTCTGAATGATCGGCTATGAAAAGCCAACTGACATTTTCACCTGAGGTGCTGACCAGTTGCACCCTCGACAACTACCTTGACTATTATTTGACCCTGCTGGTCATCTATGAACATTTGAACATCTTGGCCATGTTCTGTTATCTCCACAGCCAGAAGAGGACTGGCCACCCCTCATAGCCTGGTTCTTCTCTAGGTTTCTTCCTAGGTTTTGGCCTTCCTAGGGAGTTTTTCCTAGCCACCGTGCTTCTACGCCTGCATTGCTTGCTGTTTGGGGTTTTAGGCTGGGTTTCTGTATAGCATTTTGAGATATCAGCTGATGTAAGAAGGGCTTTATAAATACATTTGATTTGATTACATCGTCTGAACAATATATTATGAAATGAATTGGATTGAAAATGGATATTATGAAATACACTGTTAGTGCTGTGTTTGAAGCAGTTTCTCCTCACTGTCTTTGCCGAATAGATCATTAACAAGCTACAGTAGTAGAGGTTAATCAAGGGCTGAAATACAATCAGGCAGATGATCCAAACAGTGGTCTGAGTACAGGCTATCCATTCTACCACAGACATACACACAGACACACATACACACACATCCCGCTTCGTCCATAGCGTCCCTCCAGCCTAATGAAACACACTGCCGTCAATCCGTCACCAATAATGACCATCATCATCCTCTGATGGTATTTAACCATGGCAACAGAGCGGCTGGCTGTGTATGTGTGTGAGTGTTTGTTTTGTTTGGAGAGATGACCTCATTTGGAAGCTCAGCGGATGGTTTAACGGCGGCTGGAGTTACGGTTGAACTGTCTGAGTGATGACGATGGTTCACTCTTCACAACATAATTACTGGAGGAGATGAAAGGAAAGAGAGGGAAAGATGGAGAGGAAAGGAGAGAGAGGACAAGAGAAGAGGAGAGGAAAGGAGGAGAGGAAAGGAGAGATGGGGAAGGAGGAGAGGAAAGGAGGAGAGGAAAGGAGAGATGGGGAAGGAGGAGAGGAAAGGAGGAGAGGATAGGAGAGATGGGGAAGGAGGAGAGGAAAGGAGGAGAGGATAGGAGAGAGGGGGATGGAGGAGAGGAAAGGAGGAGAGGAAAGGAGAGATTGGGAAGGAGGAGAGGAAAGGAGGAGAGGAAAGGAGAGATGGGGAAGGAGGAGAGGAAAGGAGGAGAGGAAAGGAGGAGAGGAAAGGAGAGAGGGGGAAGGAGGAGAGGAAAGGAGAGATGGGGAAGGAGGAGAGGAAAGGAGAGATGGGGAAGGAGGAGAGAAAGGAGGAGAGGAAAGGAGAGATGGGGAAGGAGGAGAGGAAAGGAGGAGAGGAAAGGAGAGAGGGGAAGGAGGAGAGGAAAGGAGGAGAGGAACGGAGGAGAGGAAAGGAGAGATGGGGAAGGAGGAGAGGAAAGGAAGAGAGGAAAGGGGGAGAGGAAAGGAGAGAGGGGGAAGGAGGAGAGGAAAGGAGGAGAGGAAAGGAGGAGAGGAAAGGAGAGATGGGGAAGGAGGAGAGGAAAGGAGGAGAGGAAAGGAGAGAGGGGGAAGGAGGAGAGGAAATGGGAGAGGGGGAAAGGAGGAGAGGAAAGGAGAGGGAGAAAGGAGGAGAGGAAAGGAGAAGAGGAAAGGAGAAGAGGAAAGGAGAGAGGGGGAAGGAGGAGAGGAAAGGGGAGAGGGGGAAAGGAGGAGAGGAAAGGAGGGGGAAAGGAGGAGAGGAAAGGAGGGGGAAAGGAGGAGAGGAAAGGAGAAGAGGAAAGGAGAAAGGGAAAGTAGGAGACAAAAGGAGGTAAGGAATGGAGAGAGGGGGAAAGGAGAAGAGGAAAGGAGAGAGGGGGAAAGGGGGAGAGGAAAGTAGGGGGAAAGGAGGAGAGGAAAGGAGAAAGGGAAAGTAGGAGACAAAAGGAGGTAAGGAATGGAGAGAGGGGGAAATGAGGAGAGGAAACGAGAGATAGGGAAAGGAGGAGAGGAAAGGAAGAGAGGAAAGGAGAGATGAGGAATGGAGGAGAGGAAAGGAGAGATGGGGAAAGGAGGAGAGGAAAGGAGGAGAGGAAAGGAGGAGAGGGAAGGAGGAGAGGAAAGGAGAGATGGGGAAAGGAGGAGAGGAAAGGAGGAGAGGAAAGGAGGAGAGGAAAGGAGGAGAGGAAAGGAGGAGAGGAAAGGAGAGATGTCTATTATAAGCCTTGATTGAAAGCTGCAATATGTAACTTTTTTGGGAGTCCTGAGGAAATTCACATAGATCTGTCGTTCTCATTGAATTCTCAATGTCTTAGACGCTGTAGATCTGTTCTGTTGTGTGCCCCATTTCTATGCTTCCAGTTCTTAAGTTTTGTTTTTGTGTCTTTTACTTTAGGTTTTGTATACGACCTTCCAACACATGAAAATACAATATTTGTGGTTATGGAAAATATATTTCACAGAGGTTTAGGTGGTTCAGTGATTCTCTACACAATGACTGGTTTGTTTTGTAACATAAACTGAAATTAGGCAACCAGGATCTGGCGGCACGTTTTCTGCATATTGCACATTTAAAAGTATATTTTCAGTAGTTAGAAATGTTGGTAACTCATTTGTAAATGGTTTGTGGATTGCCACTTTAAAATAAGGTGTCATTTTAGCAGTTAGAAATGTTCATAGGTCTGTCCCTTTAAAATAAGGTGTCATTTTAGCAGTTATAAATGTTCATAGGTCTGTCACTTTAAAATAAGGTGTCATTTTAGCAGTTATAAATGTTCGTAAGTCTGTCCCTTTAAAATAAGGTGTCATTTTAGCAGTTATAAATGTTCATAGGTCTGTCACTTTAAAACAAGGTGTCATTTTAGCAGTTATAAATGTTCATATGTCTGTCACTTTAAAACAAGGTGTCATTTTAGCAGTTATAAATGTTCATATGTCTGTCACTTTAAAAAAAGGTGTCATTTTCATCATTTATAGATGATTTGAGAGTTCCCTCAGATCTTAGACATCCTCCGAGGCAGTATTGGGTACTCATCACTACAAACCTGAGAGAAGATTCACCACTTTGTTAATAAACATGTTCAGCCAATGAATGGTGGGTAGGAAGACCCAAAAGGTTGCGAGAAGAAACCTCTTCCAATGTTTCACCAACAAATGGTGTTACGGTTACCATTTCACATCAGAGCGTTCACCATACTTGTGTAACGGATGTGGTCTGGAGATAGAGAGGAGGACCAAGGAGCAGCGTGGTAAGTGTTCATGTCTTTTTAATAAACAAACTGAACACTGGAACAAAACAATAAACGATGTGAACAAACCAACACAGTACCGTGTGGCCCAAACACTCACACGGAAACAAACACCCACAAACCAACACAGTACCGTGTGACCCAAACACTCACACGGAAACAAACACCCACAAACCAACACAGTACCGTGTGGCCCAAACACTCATACGGAAAAACAAACACCCACAAACCAACACAGTACCGTGTGGCCCAAACACTCACACGGAAACAAACACTCACAAACCAACAGTAGCGTGTGGCCCAAACACTCACACGGAAACAAACACCCACAAACCAACACAGTACCGTGTGGCCCAAACACTCACACGGAAACAAACACCCACAAACCAACAGTACCGTGTGGCCCAAACACTCACACGGAAACAAACACCCACAAACCAACAGTACCGTGTGACCCAAACACTCACACGGAAACAAACACCCACAAACCAACACTACCGTGTGGCCCAAACACTCACACGGAAACAAACACCCACAAACCAACACTACCGTGTGGCCCAAACACTCACACGGAAACAAACACCCACAAACCAACAGTACCGTGTGGCCCAAACACTCACACTGAAAGAAACACCCACGAACCAACACAGTACCGTGTGGCCCAAACACTCACACGGAAACAAACACCCACAAACCAACAGTACCGTGTGACCCAAACACTCACACGGAAACAAACACCCACAACTCAACACAGTACCGTGTGGCCCAAACACTCACACGGAAACAAACACCCACAACTCAACACAGTACCGTGTGGCCCAAACACTCACACGGAAACAAACACCCACAAACCAACAGTAGCGTGTGGCCCAAACACTCACACGGAAACAAACACCCACAAACCAACACTACCGTGTGGCCCAAACACTCACACGGAAACAAACACCCACAAACCAACAGTACCGTGTGACCCAAACACTCACACGGAAACAAACACCCACAAACCAACACTACCGTGTGGCCCAAACACTCACACGGAAACAAACACCCACAAACCAACAGTAGCGTGTGGCCCAAACACTCACACGGAAACAAACACCCACAAACCAACAGTACCGTGTGGCCCAAACACTCACACTGAAACAAACACCCACAAACCAACAGTACCGTGTGGCCCAAACACTCACACCGAAACAAACACCCACAAACCAACACAGTACCGTGTGGCCCAAACACTCACACGGAAATAAACACCCACAACTCAAGACAGTACCGTGTGGCCCAAACACTCACACGGAAATAAACACCCACAACTCAACACAGTACCGTGTGGCCCAAACACTCACACGGAAACAAACACCCACACCCAGGCTACTTAAGTATGATTCTCAATCAGGGACAACAATTCACAGCTGCCTCTGATTGAGAACCATACTAGGCCGAACTCAAAAACCAACATAGAAAAACCAACATACTGCCCACCTCAACTCACGCCCTGATACCATACTAAAATAAAGACAAAACAAAGGAACTAAGGTCAGAACGTGACAGTACCCCCCCCCCCCAAAGGTGGGGACTCCGGCCGCAAAACCTGAACCTATAGGGGAGAGTCTGAACATGACAGGGGTCCCGAACGAACAGGAGACTCCGGCAGCGCCAGACAGGCGGGTGACTCCGGCAGCTCCGGAGTGAAGGGCGATTCTGGCATCTCCTGGCTGGCTGATGGCTCTGGCAGCTCCTGGCTGACTGACGGCTCTGGCAGCCCCTGGCTGACTGGCGGCTCCTGGCTGACTGGCGGCTCTGGTGTCTCAGGACAGACTGGTGGCTCTGGCTGCTCAGGACAGACTGGCGGCTCTGGCGGCTCAGGACAGACGGGAGACTCTGGCGGCTCAGGAGAGAGCAGAGACTCTGGCGGCTCCAGATAGACGGGAGACTCTGGCAGCGCTGGGCAGGAGGAAGGCTCTGGCAGCGCTGGACAGGCGGGAGCACCTGTAGGGAGAAGACAGAGAGACAGCCTGGTGCGGAGGGCTGCCACCGGAGGGCTTGTGCGTGGAGGTGGCACCGGATAAACCGGACCGTGAAGGTGCAATGGAGCTCTTGAGCACCGAGCCTGGCCAACCTTACCTGGTTGAATGCTCCCCGTAGCCAGGCCAGTGCGGCGAGGTGGAATAGCCCGCACTGGGCTGTGCTGGCGAACCGGAGACACAATGCGTAAGGCTGGTGCCATGTACGCCGGCCCGAGGAGACGCACTGGAGACCAGATGCGCAGAGCCGGCTTCATGGCACCTGGCTCGATGCCCACTCTAGCCCGGCCGATACGGGGAGCTGGGATGTAGCGCACCGGGCTAAGCATGCGCATGGGGACACCGTGCGTTCCACCGCATAACACGGTGCCTGACCAGTACGACACGGTAAGCTCGGGGAGTTGGGGCAGGTCTCCTACCTGACTTCGTCACACTGACCCTTGTGTCTTCTCCCCCAATACATTTTTGGGGCTACCTTTCGGGCTTCCTTGCCAGCCGTGCTCCCTCGAAGCGCTGGCTCCCATTACCTGCTGCCTCCGCTCTCCTGATTCTTTCCTCCCCCCTCCTTGTCTGTTTAGTGGTTACACGTGTTATGTATTTTGGTGATTAGTTGGGCTTTATTCGCCAGCCTGCTCTTTGTGCAGGATTGTTTGTGTGACATTTGTGCACGTTTGAGGTGAACGTGTTTTTTCCCTGTTCGTAGGTTTTGCTGGACTGTTTTAGTCCCCGTGTTTGGGGCATTTGTCTTTGTGAGCGCCCAGTGTTTTCGTGGGGTGGCTTATGTTCACCGTTTGTGCATTAAAGAGCACTACCCTGAACTCTCTGTTTCCTGCGCCTGACATCGCACCCACTACACCCAGATCGTTACAACTTGGCTAATCACAGAGTTTTTTACTTTATGTTTTGTACCTTAGCCTCAAACAGCTGTAAATACAATATTCTTTGGTTATTGAAAATATATTTCACAGTGGGTTTAGATAGTACAACAAACATTTTTTTGGGGGGGTTGGGGGGGGGTTGATTGTTTTGTCACATAAACTGAAATTAGGCGAACTATTAGAATTTTGTCAACCAGGAAATGGCGATTTTCTGCATAGTGCACGTTTAAAGCATGAGCTATTCGACAGTACACAGTGTAGTTATTGACCTGTGAGCTGTAGTGATTGGATCAGAGGGGAGAACTAAAGATGCCATGGATGGATGGGGGAAACAGAACAGGAAGGTTTTAACACCTTTCGATGGGAAAAAGTGAATACACAAATACATGATTAAAACTCAGGTTAAATGTTTTATTATGAATATATATATATATATATATATACATACATAGCTTCCTCCAGAACAACATATATATATATGTTGTTCTGGAGGAAGCTCTGTCACGAGCTTACACAGCCAGAAAAGTCATACAATCTGATTTTAAACATAACTCGACCTCTAACCTTAACCCTAACCATACTGATAACCCTAATGACAAACCCTAACCTTAACTCCAACCATGCCGATAACCCTAATGACAAACCCTAACCATACTGATAACCCTAATGACAAATGACAAACCCTAAACATAACCCTAACCATGCTGATAACCCTAATGACAAACCCTAACCCTAACCATGCCGATAACCCTAATGACAAACCATAACCCTAACCATGCCGATAACCCTAATGACAAACCCTAACCCTAACCCTAACCATGCTGATAACCCTAATGACAAACCATAACCTTAACCATGCCGATAACCCTAATGACAAACCCTAACCCTAACCATGCCGATAACCCTAATGACAAACCATAACCTTAACCCTAACCATGCTGATAACCCTAATGACAAACCCTAAACATAACCCTAACCATGCTGATAACTCTAATGACAAACCCTAACCCTAACCTTAACCATGCCGATAACCCTAATGACAAACCATAACCTTAACCCTAACCATGCTGACTTTGCAGCTGGCCTATCTTGGGAATCCCTTTTCATTCCCCCAAAACACTTCAAATAATGAATTTGGACATGTTTTGGGCTCTCTATCTCAATTCAATTCAATTCAATTCAATTCAAGGGCATTATTGGCATGGGAAACATGTGTAAACATTGCCAAAGCAAGTGAGGTAGATAATATATAAAGTGAATATATAAAGTGAAATAAACAATAAAAATTAACAGTAAACATTACACATACAGAAGTTTCAAAATAATAAAGACATTACAAATGTCATATTATATATATACAGTGTTTTAACAATGTACAAATGGTAAAGGACACAAGATAAAATAAATAAGCATAAATATGGATTGTATTTACAATGGTGTTTGTTCTTCACTGGTTGCCCTTTTCTTGTGGCAACAGGTCACAAATCTTCCTGCTGTGATGGAACACTGTGGAATTTCACCCAGTAGATATGGGAGTTTATCAAAATTGGATTTGTTTTTCGAATTCTTTGTGGATCTGTGTAATCTGAGGGAAATATGTCTCTCTAATATGGTCATACATTGGGCAGGAGGTTAGGAAGTGCAGCTCAGTTTCCACCTCATTTTGTGGGCAGTGAGCACATAGCCTGTCTTCACTTGAGAGCCATGTCTGCCTACGGCGGCCTTTCTCAATAGCAAGGCTATGCTCACTGAGTCTGTACATAGTCAAAGCTTTCCTTCATTTTGGGTCAGTCACAGTGGTCAGGTATTCTGCCGCTGTGTACTCTCTGTTTGGGGCCAAATAGCATTATAGTTTGCTCTGTTTTTTTGTTCATTCTTTCCAATGTGTCAAGTAATTATCTTTTTGTTTTCTCATGTTCTGCCTTATTATTATTTGACCATGCTGGTCATTTATGAACATTTGAACATCTTGGTCATGTTCTGTTATAATCTCTACCCGGCACAGCCAGAAGAGGACTGGCCACCCCACA
>NC_060184.1:79573123-79585623 GCF_021184085.1 Oncorhynchus gorbuscha | reverse complement strand
GATGGAGGGAGGAATTAAGGAGGAGGAGGGCAGGCCCAAGATGGAGGGAGGAATGAAGGAGAGGGCAGGCCCAAGATGGAGGGAGGAATTAAGGAGGAGGAGGGCAGGCCCAAGATGGAGGGAGGAATTAAGGAGAGGGCAGGCCCAAGATGGAGGGAGGAATTAAGGAGGAGGAGGGCAGGCCCAAGATGGAGGGAGGAATTAAGGAGAGGGCAGGCCCAAGATGGAGGGAGGAATTAAGGAGGAGGAGGGCAGGCCCAAGATGGAGGGAGGAATGAAGGAGAGGGCAGGCCCAAGATGGAGGGAGGAATTAAGGAGGAGGAGGGCAGGCCCAAGATGGAGGGAGGAATGAAGGAGAGGGCAGGCCCAAGATGGAGGGAGGAATTAAGGAGGAGGAGGGCAGGCCCAAGATGGAGGGAGGAATGAAGGAGAGGGCAGGCCCAAGATGGAGGGAGGAATTAAGGAGGAGGAGGGCAGGCCCAAGATGGAGGGAGGAATGAAGGAGAGGGCAGGCCCAAGATGGAGGGAGGAATTAAGGAGGAGGAGGGCAGGCCCAAGATGGAGGGAGGAATTAAGGAGAGGGCAGGCCCAAGATGGAGGGAGGAATTAAGGAGGAGGAGGGCAGGCCCAAGATGGAGGGAGGAATGAAGGAGAGGGCAGGCCCAAGATGGAGGGAGGAATTAAGGAGGAGGAGGACAGGCCCAAGATGGAGGGAGGAATGAAGGAGAGGGCAGGCCCAAGATGGAGGGAGGACTGAAGGAGAGGAGGGCAGGCCCAAGATGGAGGGAG
Source organism: Oncorhynchus gorbuscha (assembly GCF_021184085.1). NCBI lineage: Eukaryota > Metazoa > Chordata > Actinopteri > Salmoniformes > Salmonidae > Oncorhynchus > Oncorhynchus gorbuscha. Next base: position 79,584,834 of record NC_060184.1, on the reverse strand, counting down.
GAATGAAAGAGGAGGTGTTAATGGATCATCTCTGTCAGCAGCAGGAATAGAGGATAACGTTGTTCCAGACTACTGTAGAAGCTGAGCCATTATGAGGAACGGTGTTAGATTGAAGTGTTAGGCAGAGGCATCAAGGCCTCACCATAGGGGACCACCTATTGACCTCCCTCCCTCCCTTCCTCCACCCCAGCTTTAGGTTGATTAGTAGAGAACCCATCTCCAGTATGGCTGCTGGGTCATTAGTGTGATGAGCTGACCAGAGGACCCAGAAGGACCCTCTTAGAGGATAAACAGGCACTCGGACAGATGCTTACGGGCCCTTGTTAATCCTTAGCAGGTTAACTCAAATCATATGCAGGACACTGGTGTATCCAAACCTTTATTTACATAGATGGTACTGCTGTGTGACTATACAGCCTCAATATGACTGGTGTGACTATACAGCCTCAATATGGACTGGTGTGACTATACAGCCTCAATATGGACTGGTGTGACTATCCGGCCTCAATATGGACTGGTGTGACTATACAGCCTCAACAGGACTGGTGTGAATATACAGCCTCAATATGACTGGTGTGACTATACAGCCTCAATATGACTGGTGTGACTATACAGCCTCAACAGGACTGGTGTGAATATACAGCCTCAATATGGACTGGTGTGACTATACAGCCTCAATAGGACTGGTGTGTTATGCAGGTGAAGGAGGACCCAAACGCGACTTAACAGAAACAGAGTTTATTAATGCTCAAAACCGAATAACTGAAATCCTCTAGATAGTAGAGGGGAAAACAACTGGAGAAGCGGCCACAGACTGCAGGTCGCTTCGGGTAGGCGCAGGCCGTAGTCAACTGAGACACCTGCTCACACGCAGCGTCTGAAGAAGGCACAAAACACGACAGGACAGGGTGATACACAATCACGGCAAAAAACACGACAGGACAGGGCGAAACGCAATTACAGCATGGAATACAAAACAAGGAACCGATGGAACAGGAACGGATCACAAAGGAATAAATAGGGAGTCTAATCAGGGAAAGGATCGGGAACAGGTGTGGGAAGACTAAATGATGATTAGGGGAATAGGAACAGCTGGGAGCAGGAACGGAACGACAGAGAGAAGAGAGAGCGAGAGAGTGAAAGGGGGAGGGGGAGAGAGAGGGATAGAACCAAACAAGACCAGCAGAGGGAAACGAATAGCATGGGGAGCACAGGGACAAGACATGACAATAAATGACAAACATGACAGTACCCCCCCCACTCACCGAGCGCTCCTGGCGCACTCGAGGAGGAATCCTGGCGGCAACGGAGGAAATCATCGATGAGCGAACGGTCCAGCACGTCCCGAGACGGAACCCAACTCCTCTCCTCAGGACCGTAACCCTCCCAATCCACTAGGTATTGGTGACCCCGTCCCCGAGAACGCATGTCCATAATTTTATGTACCTTGTAAATAGGTGCGCTCTCGACAAGGACGGGAGGGGGGGAGGAAAGACGAACGGGGGTGCGAAGAAAGGGCTTAACACAGGAGACATGGAAGACAGGATGGACGCGACGAAGATGTCGCGGAAGAAGCAGTCGCACAGCGACAGGATTGACGACCTGGGAGACACGGAACGGACCAATGAACCGCGGAGTCAACTTACGAGAAGCTGTCGTAAGAGGAAGGTTGCGAGTGGAAAGCCACACTCTCTGGCCGCAACAATACCTTGGACTCTTAATCCTGCGTTTATTGGCGGCTCTCACCGTCTGTGCCCTGTAACGGCAAAGTGCAGACCTCACCCTCCTCCAGGTGCGCTCACAACGTTGGACAAACGCTGAGCGGAGGGAACGCTGGACTCGGCAAGCTGGGATGAGAACAGAGGAGGCTGGTAACCCAGACTACTCTGAAACGGAGATAACCCGGTAGCAGACGAAGGAAGCGAGTTGTGAGCGTATTCTGCCCAGGGGAGCTGTTCTGCCCAAGACGCAGGGTTCCTGAAAGAAAGGCTGCGTAGTATGCGACCAATCGTCTGATTGGCCCTCTCTGCTTGACCGTTAGACTGGGGATGAAACCCGGAAGAGAGACTGACGGACGCACCAATCAAACGACAGAACTCCCTCCAAAACTGTGACGTGAATTGCGGACCTCTGTCTGAAACGGCGTCTAACGGGAGGCCATGAATTCTGAATACATTCTCAATAATGATTTGTGCCGTCTCCTTAGCGGAAGGAAGTTTAGCGAGGGGAATGAAATGTGCCGCCTTAGAGAACCTATCGACAACCGTCAGAATCACAGTCTTCCCCGCAGACAAAGGCAGACCGGTAATGAAGTCTAAGGCAATGTGAGACCATGGTCGAGAAGGAATGGGGAGCGGTCTGAGACGACCGGCAGGAGGAGAGTTACCCGACTTAGTCTGCGCGCAGTCCGAACAGGCAGCCACGAAACGGCGCGTGTCACGCTCCTGAGTCGGCCACCAAAAGCGCTGGCGAATAGACGCAAGAGTGCCTCGAACACCGGGATGACCCGCTAACTTGGCAGAGTGAGCCCACTGAAGAACAGCCAGACGAGTGGAAACAGGAACGAAAAGGAGGTTACTAGGACAAGCGCGCGGCGACGCAGTGTGCGTGAGTGCTTGCTTAACCTGTCTTTCAATTCCCCAGACTGTTAACCCGACAACACGCCCATAAGGAAGAATCCCCTCGGGATCAGTAGAAGCCACAGAAGAACTAAACAGACGGGATAAGGCATCAGGCTTGGTGTTCTTGCTACCCGGACGGTAAGAAATCACAAACTCGAAACGAGCGAAAAACAACGCCCAACGAGCTTGACGGGCATTAAGTCGTTTGGCAGAACGGATGTACTCAAGGTTCTTATGGTCTGTCCAAACGACAAAAGGAACGGTCGCCCCCTCCAACCACTGTCGCCATTCGCCTAGGGCTAGCGGATGGCGAGCAGTTCACGGTTACCCACATCATAGTTGCGCTCAGATGGCGACAGGCGATGAGAAAAATAAGCGCAAGGATGAACCTTATCGTCAGACTGGAAGCGCTGGGATAGAATGGCTCCCACGCCTACCTCTGAAGCGTCAACCTCGACAATGAATTGTCTAGTGACGTCAGGAGTAACGAGGATAGGAGCGGACGTAAACGTTCTTTTAGAAGATCAAAAGCTCCCTGGGCGGAACCGGACCACTTAAAACACGTCTTGACAGAAGTAAGAGCTGTGAGAGGGGCAGCAACTTGACCGAAATTACGAATGAAACGCCGATAGAAATTAGCGAAACCTAAAAAGCGCTGCAACTCGACACGTGACCTTGGAACGGGCCAATCACTGACAGCTTGGACCTTAGCGGAATCCATCTGAATGCCTTCAGCGGAAATAACGGAACCGAGAAAAGTAACGGAGGAGACATGAAAAGAGCACTTCTCAGCCTTTACATAGAGACAATTCTCTAAAAGGCGCTGTAGAACACGTCGAACGTGCTGAACATGAATCTCGAGTGACGGAGAAAAAATCAGGATATCGTCAAGATAGACAAAAACGAAAATGTTCAGCATGTCTCTCAGAACATCATTAACTAATGCCTGAAAAACAGCTGGCGCATTGGCGAGACCGAACGGCAGAACCCGGTACTCAAAATGCCCTAACGGAGTATTAAACGCCGTTTTCCACTCGTCCCCCTCTCTGATGCGCACGAGATGGTAAGCGTTACGAAGGTCCAACTTAGTAAAGCACCTGGCTCCCTGCAGAATCTCGAAGGCTGATGACATAAGGGGAAGCGGATAACGATTCTTAACCGTTATGTCATTCAGCCCTCGATAATCCACGCAGGGCGCAGAGTACCGTCCTTCTTCTTAACAAAAAGAACCCCGCCCGGCCGGAGAGGAAGAAGGCACTATGGTACCGGCGTCAAGAGACACAGACAAATAATCCTCGAGAGCCTTACGTTCGGGAGCCGACAGAGAGTATAGTCTACCTCGAGGAGGAGTGGTCCCCGGAAGGAGATCAATACTACAATCATACGACCGGTGAGGAGGAAGGGAGTTGGCTCGGGACCGACTGAAGACCGTGCGCAGATCATGATATTCCTCCGGCACTCCTGTCAAATCGCCAGGTTCCTCCTGAGAAGTAGGGACAGAAGAAACGGGAGGGATGGCAGACATTAAACACTTCACATGACAAGAAACGTTCCAGGATAGGATAGAATTACTAGACCAATTAATAGAAGGATTATGACATACTAGCCAGGGATGACCCAAAACAACAGGTGTAAACGGTGAACGGAAAATCAAAAGAAATAGTCTCACTGTGGTTACCAGATACTGTGAGGGTTAAAGGTAGTGTCTCAAATCTGATACTGGGAAGATGACTACCATCTAAGGCGAACATGGGCGTAGGCTTATCTAACTCTCTGAAAGGAATGTCATGTTTCCGAACCCATGCTTCGTCCATGAAACAACCCTCAGCCCCAGAGTCTATCAAGGCACTACATGTAGCGCCCGAACCGGTCCAGCGTAGGTGGACCGACAAAGTAGTACAGGACTTTGATGGAGAGACTTGAGTAGTTGCGCTCACCTGTAGCCCTCCGCTTACAGATGAGCTCTGGCTTTACTGGACATGAATTAACGAAATGTCCAGCAACTCCACAATAGAGGCACAGGCGGTTGGTGATCCTCCGTTCCCTCTCCTTATTCGAGATGCGAATCCCTCCCAGCTGCATGGGCTCAGTCTCAAAGCCAGAGGGGGAGATGGCTGCGATGCGGAGCAGGGAAACACCGTTGATGCGAGCTCTCTTCCACGAGCCCGGTGACGAAGATCTACCCGTCGTTCTATGCGGATGGCGAGAGCAATCAAAGAGTCCACATCTGAAGGAACCTCCCGGGAGAGAATCTCATCCTTAACCATAGCGTGGAGTCCCTCCAGAAAACGAGCGAGCAGCGCCGGCTCGTTCCACTCACTAGAGGCAGCAAGAGTGCGAAACTCAATGGAATAATCCGTTATGGACCGTTCACCTTGGCATAAGGAAGCCAGGGCCCTAGAAGCCTCCCCACCAAAACTGAACGGTCAAAAACCCGAATCATCTCCTCTTTAAAGTTCTGGAAATCGTTAGAGCAAACAGCCCTTGCCTCCCAGATAGCTGTGCCCCATTCTCGAGCCCGGCCAGTGAGGAGTGAGATGACGTAAGCAACCCGAGCTCTCTCTCTAGAGTATGTGTTGGGTTGGAGAGAGAACACAATCTCACACTGCGTGAGAAAGGAGCGGCACTCAGTAGGCTGCCCGGAGTAGCAAGGTGGGTTATTAACCCTAGGTTCTGGAGGCTCGGCAGGCCAGGAAGTAACAGGTGGCACGAGACGTAGACTCTGGAACTGTCCAGAGAGGTCGGAAACCTGAGCAGCCAGGTTTTCCACGGCCTGGCGAGCAGCGGACAATTCCTGCTCGTGTCTGCCGAGCATGGCTCCTTGGATCTCGACGGCAGTGTAACGAGCGTCAGAAGTCGCTGGGTCCATTCTTTGATCGGTTCCTTCTGTTATGCAGGTGAAGGAGGACCCAAACGCGACTTAACAGAAACAGAGTTTATTAATGCTCAAAACCGAATAACTGAAATCCTCTAGATAGTAGAGGGGAAAACAACTGGAGAAGCGGCCACAGACTGCAGGTCGCTTCGGGTAGGCGCAGGCCGTAGTCAACTGAGACACCTGCTCACACGCAGCGTCTGAAGAAGGCACAAAACACGACAGGACAGGGTGATACACAATCACGGCAAAAAACACGACAGGACAGGGCGAAACGCAATTACAGCATGGAATACAAAACAAGGAACCGATGGAACAGGAACGGATCACAAAGGAATAAATAGGGAGTCTAATCAGGGGAAAGGATCGGGAACAGGTGTGGGAAGACTAAATGATGATTAGGGGAATAGGAACAGCTGGGAGCAGGAACGGAACGACAGAGAGAAGAGAGAGCGAGAGAGTGAAAGGGGGAGGGGGAGAGAGAGGGATAGAACCAAACAAGACCAGCAGAGGGAAACGAATAGCATGGGGAGCACAGGGACAAGACATGACAATAAATGACAAACATGACATGGTGTGACTATACAGACTCAATATGACTGGTGTGACTATACAGCCTCAACAGGACTGGTGTGACTATACAGCCTCAACAGGACTCAATAGGACCTATATCTCCTATCTATTCTCCTAACCTATATCTCCTAACCTATATCTCCTAACCTATATCTCCTATCTATTCCCCTACCTATATCTCCTATCTATTCTCCTAACCTATATCTCCTATCTATTCTCCTAACCTATATCTCCTATCTATTCTCCTAACCTATATCTCCTAACCTATATCTCCTAACCTATATCTCCTATCTATTCTCCTAACCTATATCTCCTATCTATTCCCCTACCTATATCTCCTATCTATTCTCCTAACCTATATCTCCTATCTATTCTCCTAACCTATATCTCCTATCTATTCTCCTAACCTATATCTCCTAACCTATATCTCCTATCTATTCTCCTAACCTATATCTCCTATCTATTCTCCTAACCTATATCTCCTAACCTATATCTCCTATCTATTCTCCTAACCTATATCTCCTATCCTTCAGCTCTGGAAAAAAATTGAGACCACTGCAAAATGATCTGTTTCTCTGGTTTTACTATTTATAGGTGTTTGGGTGAAATGAACATTGTTGTTTTATTCTATAAACTACTGACAACATTTCTCTCAAATTCCAAATAAAAATATTGTAATTTAGAGCATTTATTTACAGAAAATTACAACTGATCAAAATAACAATAAAGATGTGTTTTCAGTCCTCGAATAATGCAAAGAACATAAGTTCATAATCATTTCTAAACAACACAATACTAATGTTTTAACTTAGGAAGAGTTCAGAAATCAATATTTGGTGCAATAACAATGATTTTCAATCCCAGCTTTCATGCGTCTTGGCTCTCCATCAGTCTTTTCACATTGATGTGTGGGTGAGTTTATGCCACTCCTGGTGCAAAAATTCAAGCAGCTCGGCTTTGTTTGATGGCTTGTGACCATCCATCTTCACCGATCCTCCACCGAATTTCACAGTGGGTGCGAGACATGGAGAGGCTTACAAGCTACAGTGGCTCGCACCCACTGTGAAACTTGGTGGAGGATCGGTGATGATCTGGCGGTGCTTCAGCAAGGCTGGAATCAGGCAGATTTGTCTTTGTGAAGGACGCATGAATCAAGGCACGGACAAAGCTGTCCTGGAAGAAAATGTGCTTCCTTCTGCTCTGACAATGTTTCCCAACTCTGAGGATTGGTTTTTCCAGCAGGACAATGCTCCATGCCACACAGCCAGGTTGTCAAGTGTGTGGGTAAGTGGTGAAAGGAGTCAGGCACAGGAGAGCTGTGATGCGTGGACAAGGTATTTAATACAAGATAACACCCGTATAAAACACTGTACTACTGTGAGGGAAGAATACCGGTACCACTAAATAAACATATTAACCCGGCAACACCAGCCGTCAGATACAGCCTTCACAATAAAACAAACACTGGGGGAAACCAGAGGGTTAAATAATGACCATGTAATGAGGGAATTGAAACCAGGTGTGTAGAAAACAAAGACAAAACAAATGGAAAATACAAAAATGGATCGGTGATGGCTAGAAGGCCGGTGGCGTCGACCGCCAAAACGAGAGGGACCGACTCCGGCGGAAGTCGTGACAGAGGTCAATCAAGGTGTGGATGAAGGACCACCAGATCAAGACCCTGTCATGGCCAGGGCCAATCTCCAGACCTGAACCCCATTGAAAACCACCAGATCAAGACCCTGTCATGGCCAGCCCAATCTCCAGACCTGAACCCCATTGAAAACCTCTGGAATGTGATCAAGAGGAAGATGGATGGTCACAAGCCATCAAACAAAGCCGAGCTGATTTAATTTTTGCGCCAGGAGTTTTTAATTATTTTATTTTATTTCACCTTTATTTAACCAGGTAGGCCAGTTGAGAACAAGTTCTCATTTGCAACTGCGACCTGTTCAAGATAAAGTAAAGCAGTGCGACAAGAACAACAACATAGAGTTACACATGGAATAAACAAACATACAGTCAATAACACAATAGAAAAAATCTATATACAGTGTGTGCAAATGAAGTAAGGAGGTAAGGCAATAAGTAGGCCGTGGTGGCGAAATAATTACAATTTAGCAATTAACACTGGAGTGATGTGTAGATGAGGATGAGCAAGTAGAAATACTGGTGAGCAAAAGAGACAAGCAACAACAAACATACAATCAATAACACAATAGAAAAATCTGTGTACAGTGTGTGCAAATGTGGAAGAGTAGGGAGGTAGGCAATAAATAGGCCGTAGAGACAAAATAATTACAATTTAGAATTTGATAGATTTATTTCACCTTTATTTAACCAGGAGAACAAGTTCTCAACTAGATGCGCAGATGATGAGGAGCAAGCTGAGCTACTGGGGTGCAAAAGCCAAGAGGGTAAGTAATAATATGGGGATGAGGTAGTTGGGTGGGCTATTTACAGATGGGCTGTGTCCAGGTACAGTGATCGGTAAGCTGCTCAGACAGCTGATGCTTAAAGTTAGAGAGGGAGACATAAGACTCCAGCTTCAGTGATTTTTGTAATTCGTTCCAGTCATTGGCAGCAGAGAACTGGAAGGAAAGGCGGCCAAAGGAAGTGTTGGCTTTTGGGGATGACCAGTGAAATATGCATGCTGGAGCGCCTGCTACGGGTGGGTGTTGCTATGGTGACCAGTGAAATATACCTGCTGGAGCGCCTGCTACGGGTGGGTGTTGCTATGGTGACCAGTGAAATATACCTGCTGGAGCGCCTGCTACGGGTGGGTGATGCTATGGTGACCAGTGAAATATACCTGCTGGAGCGCGTGCTACGGGTGGGTGTTGCTTTGGTGACCAGTGATATATACCTGCTGGAGCACGTGCTACGGGTGGGTGTTGCTATGGTGACCAGTGAAATATACCTGCTGGAGCACCTGCTACGGGTGGGTGTTGCTATGGTGACCAGTGAAATATACCTGCTGGAGCGCCTGCTACGGGTGGGTGTTGCTATGGTGACCAGTGAAATATACCTGCTGGAGCGCGTGCTACGGGTGGGTGTTGCTATGGTGACCAGTGAAATATACCTGCTGGAGCGCCTGCTACGGGTGGGTGTTTCTATGGTGACCAGTGAAATATACCTGCTGGAGCGCCTGCTACGGGTGGGTGTTGCTATGGTGACCAGTGAAATATACCTGCTGGAGCTCCTGCTACAGGTGGGTGTTACTATGGTGACCAGTGAAATATACCTGCTGGAGCGCCTGCTACGGGTGGGTGTTGCTATGGTGACCAGTGAAATATACCTGCTGGAGCGCGTGCTACGGGTGGGTGTTGCTATGGTGCCCAGTGAAATATACCTGCTGGAGCGCGTGCTACGGGTGGGTGCTGCTATGGTGCCCAGTGAAATATACCTGCTGGAGCGCGTGCTACGGGTGGGTGCTGCTATGGTGACCAGTGAAATATACCTGCTGGAGCGCGTGCTACGGGTGGGTGTTGCTATTACCAGTGAGCTGAGATAAGTTGGGGCCTTACCTAGCAAAAACGTATAGATGACCTGGAGTCAGTGGGTTTGGCGACCGATATGCAGTGAGGACCAACCAACGAGATTATACAGGTCGCAGTGGTGGGTAGTATATGGGGTTTTGGTGACAAAATGGATGGTACTGTGATAGACTGCATCCAGTTTGCTGAGTAGAGTGTTGGAGGCTATTCTAACACTCATACATGTGAAGGTTGCCCACAACACAGTGATTATGACATTTTTCCATTTCCCAAACACACAATCAAACCAAATTGTTAGAACATTATCTACCCCAGAGTTCTCTGCCAATTTGTGAGCTAATGTGGTTAAACCAGCCAGGGCCCTCGTCACTGATCTGTCTGGAGCTGTGTTATCGGGGATAAACGTACAATATTCTACTTCCGAATATCACACACACCACCACCACCCTTTTCAGCCAGTAACATACCCAATACTATTCTATGTAAATTCTATTGTCAAAAGATCCTGATGGAGCTTACTCTTCTACCTGGCTCTAGGTCTTTGTGTTTGATAAGGGTGAAGGGCATGGCTAACTGCAATAGTGCACAATATCTCCTAACCTATATCTCCTATCTATATATCCTATATATATCTCCTAACCTATATCTCCTATCTATATCTCCTAACCTATATCTCCTATCTGTATCTCCTAACCTATATCTCCTATCTATTCTCCTAACCTATATCTCCTATCTATATCTCCTAACCTATACATCCTATCTATATCTCCTAACCTATATCTCCTATCTATATCTCCTAACCTATATCTCCTATCTATATCTCCTAAGCTATATCTCCTATCTATATCTCCTAAGCTATATCTCCTATCTATATCTCCTATCTATATCTCCTAACCTATATATCCTATCTATATCTCCTAACCTATATCTCCTATCTATATCTCATAACCTATATCTCCTATCTATATCTCCTATCTATATCTCCTAACCTATATCTCCTATCTATATCTCCTAACCTATACATCCTATCTATATCTCCTAACCTATATCTCCTATCTATATCTCCTAACCTATATCTCCTATCTATATCTCCTAAGCTATATCTCCTATCTATATCTCCTAAGCTATATCTCCTATCTATATCTCCTATCTATATCTCCTAACCTATATATCCTATCTATATCTCCTAACCTATATCTCCTATCTATATCTCATAACCTATATCTCCTATCTATATCTCCTATCTATATCTCCTAATCTATATCTCCTATCTATATCTCCTAACCTATATCTCCTATCTATATCTCCTATCTATATCTCCTAACCTATATCTCCTAACTATATCTCCTATCTATATCTCCTAACCTATATCTCCTATCTATATCTCCTAACCTATATCTCCTATCTATATCTCCTAACCTATATCTCCTATCTATATCTCCTAACCTATATATCCTATCTATATCTCATAACCTATATCTCCTATATATATCTCCTAACCTATATATCCTATCTATATCTCCTAACCTATATATCCTATCTATATCTCCTAATCTATATCTCCTATCTATTCACCTAACTCATTGATGTGTTTCCTATTCACAGGACAGAAGTCAGAAAGAAATCCATTCATTTCGTGGTCCTTCTGTAGCTCAGTTGGTAGAGCATGGCGCTTGTAACGCCAGGGTAGTGGGTTCGATCCCCGGGACCACCCATACGTAGAATGTATGCACACATGACTGTAAGTCGCTTTGGATAAAAGCGTCTGCTAAATGGCATATATTATTTCTACTTAAACTTTTCTACTGGAGAGACATGCCATCCAACTGTAATCAGCCCAGCAATCAGATCAGCTGACACACACACACACACACACACGCACACACACACACACACACACACACGCACACGCAGCATGCATCACACACATCACTCACACACACACACACACACACACACCTCCGTTCCTCCCTTCCTACCCCCTGAAGATGGAGTAGGTCCACTGCCAGCCATATCTATCTAATGGTGATCACCTAGCCTGAGGGCTCCATTGAAATAACCTGGCATACCTACCATGGGACTTTAAGCCTCGCCAATTACACCATTCATATGGAAGTCATTGTGCCCCATGAATATGAAATGTTT
>NC_060184.1:79530623-79568123 GCF_021184085.1 Oncorhynchus gorbuscha | reverse complement strand
ATCCAGAGAACTTGGGAAGGACATCCAGTGGAACAGTCACAGATCTAAATCTTAAAGGGGGTGAGAGGGATTACTTATCCTATCCTAGGTATTCCTTAATAAAGAGGTGGGGTTTCAGGTGTCTGGATGAGTTGTCCTGGCGTCGTGAGGGGTTTAATGGCACAGGCAGTGGTTAGAGTGGTAGAGGTGGCAGGCCAGAGGTAGCCTGGTGGTTAGAGCGTTGTGCCAGTAACCCGAAAGGGTTGCTGGATCGATCCAGAGCCTGGAAACTGAGGTGCGTTCCCCTCATGAATCCCTGGAGCTGACAAGGTAAAAAAATCTGTCGTTCTGACCCCGTAACAAGGCAGTTAACCCTGGTGGTTACTGTTCCTAGACCAGTTAACCCACTGACAAGGTTCCTAGACCAGTTAACCCACTGTTCCCAGGCCAGTTAACCCACTGTTCCCAGGCCAGTTAACCCACTGTTCCCCGGTCGGCTGTAATTGTAAATAAGAATTTGTTCTTAACTGACTTGCCTTGGTTAAATAAAGGTTAAAAAAAAATATTAATAAATAAACGATGTTAGAGCGACATCTTCTGGGTAAGAAAAATAACTGCATCCAACTGCAGTCATGGTCCATTTGCTCCTCAGTCATGGTCCTTATTGCAGCCTTATCCTCAGTCATGGTCTATATTGCAGCCTTATCCTCAGTCATGGTTCTTATTGCAGCCTTATCCTCAGTCATGGTTCTTACTACAGCCTTATCCTCAGCCTTATCCTCAGTCATGGTTCTTACTGCAGCCTTATCCTCAGTCATGGTTCTTATTGCAGCCTTATCCTCAGTCATGGTTCTTACTACAGCCTTATCCTCAGCCTTATCCTCAGTCACGGTCCATATTGCAGCCTTATCCTCAGTCATGGTTCTTATTGCAGCCTTATCCTCAGCCTTCTCCTCAGTCACGGTCCATATTGCAGCCTTATCCTCAGTCACGGTCCATATTGCAGCCTTATCCTCAGTCATGGTTCTTATTGCAGCCTTACCCTCAGTCATGGTTCTTATTGCAGCCTTATCCTCAGTCACAGTCCATATTGCAGCCTTATCCTCAGTCATGGTTCTTACTACAGCCTTATCCTCAGCCTTCTCCTCAGTCATGGTCCTTATTGCAGCCTTATCCTCAGTCACGGTCTATATTGCAGCCTTATCCTCAGTCATGGTTCTTATTGCAGCCTTATCCTCAGTCATGGTTCTTACTACAGCCTTATCCTCAGCCTTATCCTCAGTCATGGTTCTTACTGCAGCCTTATCCTCAGTCATGGTTCTTATTGCAGCCTTATCCTCAGTCATGGTTCTTATTGCAGCCTTATCCTCAGTCATGGTTCTTATTGCAGCCTTATCCTCAGTCATGGTTCTTATTGCAGCCTTATCCTCAGTCATGGTTCTTATTGCAGCCTTATCCTCAGTCATGGTTCTTACTACAGCCTTATCCTCAGCCTTCTCCTCAGTCATGGTTCTTATTGCAGCCTTATCCTCAGCCTTATCCTCAGTCATGGTTCTTATTGCAGCCTTATCCTCAGCCTTATCCTCAGTCATGGTTCTTACTGCAGCCTTATCCTCAGTCATGGTTCTTACCCCAGCCTTATCCTCAGCCTTATCCTCAGTCATGGTTCTTACTACAGCCCAGTGTGGTCCGGGGTAGGGTTTGGCCAGAGGTAGGCAGTCATTATGAAAATAAGAATTTTTTCTTAACTCACTTGCCGAGTTAGAAGTAATGTGCTATATAGGAATAGTGTGCCATTGAGGATGCACTCTAGATGATGAAGATGAAATTGATGTTTTATGTGTCAGCAGGACTAGACAGAATCTGTGACGAATGTTGATTAATCAATAGACTTCACCGGTCTGCATATCTAATCAATAATCAATACTGAAGCTAGTTGTGTTTTATAGTCACTCTTGCTTTGATGTGTGTGTGTGTGTGTGTGTGTGTGTGTGTGTGTGTGTGTGTGTGTGTGTGTGTGTGTGTGTGTGTGTGTGTGTGTGTGTGTGTGTGTGTGTGTGTGTGTGTGTGTGTGTGTGTAAAGGTCAGCCAGAACTTTAGTCTCTGCTGGATAGTGGACAGCTGCAATATAGAGGGCTTATCCAATAGCAACACCAGGTATCACAAAGATGCCAAATTCCTGGGCTGTGATTGGCAACATTTAGTGATGACAACCAAAGCGCCTGGTGGCCATCTTTAGGGGCCAGCAGATCTCTGGTCACTCTGATAGTACAAGAGACAGGCCATTCCCTATATAAGGAGAGGAAATATATTACAGGAGGAGGCAGACCAAGACCCCAAACTGATGCTAAGTTTGAGGAGGTCCCAAATGGCACCCCATTTCCTATATAGTGCACTACTTTGGATCAGAACCCTGTGGACCAGAACCCTATGGACCAGAGTTCTATGGACCAGAACCCTATGGACTAGAACCCTATGGACTAGAACCCTATGGACCAGAACCCTGTGGACCAGAACCCTATGGACCAGAACCCTATGGACCAGAACCCTGTGGACCAGAGTCCTATGGACCAGAACCCTGTGGACCAGAGCCCTATGGACCAGAACCCTATGGACCAGAACCCTATGGACCAGAACCCTGTGGACCAGAGCCCTATGGACCAGAACCCTGTGGACCAGAGCCCTATGGACCAGAACCCTGTGGACCAGAACCCTATGGACCAGAACCCTGTGGACCAGAACCCTATGGACCAGAACCCTGTGGACCAAAGTCCTATGGACCAGAACCCTATGGACCAGAACCCTATGGACCAGAGCCCTATGGACCAGAACCCTGTGGACCAGAACCCTATGGACCAGAGCCCTATGGACCAGAACCCTATGGACTAGAACCCTATGGACCAGAACCCTGTAGATCAGAACCCTATGGACCAGAACCCTTTGGACCAGAACCCTATGGACCAGAACCCTATGGACCAGAACCCTGTGGACCAGAACCCTATGGACCAGAACCCTATGGACTAGAACCATGTGGACCAGAACCCTATGGACCAGAACCCTATGGACAAGAACCCTATGGACCAGAACCCTATGGACCAGAACCCTGTGGACCAGAACCCTATGGACCAGAACCCTATGGACAAGAACCCTATGGACCAGAACCCTATGGACCAGAACCCTTTGGACCAGAACCCTGTGGACAAGAATCCTATGGACCAGAACCCTATGGACCAGAACCCTTTGGACCAGAACCCTGTGGACCAGAGTCCTATGGACCAGAACCCTGTGGACCAGAGCCCTATGGACCAGAACCCTATGGACCAGAGCCCTATGGACCAGAACCCTATGGACCAGAACCCTATGGACCAGAGCCCTATGGACCAGAACCCTATGGACCAGAACCCTATGGACCAGAACCCTTTGGACCAGAACCCTATGGACCAGAGTCCTATGCGAATAGGGTACCATTTGGAATGTAGCCTGTGTTTTCAGTTGTCATAATAGAAAGTTATTAGGACATGCTAAAGATACTATTGTCATTATGTGATTTGATTTATATCTGCTGTGGAATGTAGAATCTACACTGAACAGAAATATAAACAAAACATTAAAGTGTTGGTCTCGTGTTTCCTGAGCTAAAATTAATGTTCCATTTGCACAAAAAGCTTCTTTCTCTAATATTTGTTAACATCCCTGTTAGTGAGCATTTTCTCCTTTGCCAAGATAATCCATCCACCTGACAGGTGTGGTATATCAAGAAGATGATTTGACAGCATGATCATTACACAGGTGCACCTTGTGCTGGGGAGAATAAAAGGCCACTTTAAAATGTGCAGTTTTGTCACTGAACACAAGGCCACAGATGTCCCAAGTTTTGAGGGAGCGTGCAATTGGCATGCTGACTGCAGGAATGTCCACCAAAGCTGTTACAAGATAATTTAATGTTCATTTCTAATCCATAAATTATTTTTAGAGAATTTGTCAGTATGTTCAACCCGGCTTAAAAAAAACAGACCATCTGTATGGTGTCGTCTGGGCAAGTTGTTAGCTGAGGTCAACGTTGTGAACAGAGTGCCTTGTGGTGGGGTGATGGTATGGGCCGGCTTAAACTACGGACAATGAACACAATTGTATTTTATTGACGGCAATTTGAATGCACAGAGAAACCATGATGAGATCCTGGAGGCCCATTGTCGTGCCATTCATCCACTGCCATCACCTCATGTTCCAGCAGGATAATACACGGCTCCAGACTACCGATTGAGCGATTCCATAATGTGGTAGGTCTGTCTAGGGTTTATTAAAATCCCGGTAAACCTCTCCAAAGTTCCCAGATTTTCCAGAAATTCTGGTTGGGCGGTAACTGGATTTCCTGCTAATTCCCTCCTGCTTCTGGTAATATTCCAACCCGGAATTTCTGGAAAACCTGGGAACTTTTGTGAAAGTTCCAGAACTTTTGTGAAAGTTCCAGAACTTTTGTGAAAGTTCCAGAACTTTTGTGAAAGTTCCAGAACTTTTGCAACCATAGGTAGGTGTGTCAGTATAGTGGACGGGTTTATGATTGCATGAGAAAATTATGTTAGTTAAACAAGATGAAATGTCACCCCCCCAGAAATATTTGACATGTTTATTTCTTAACAGCATTTTGGGGGGGGGGGCTTTGTGCACATATTGTTTAAAAAAAACTAACTTAAAAAAAATAATACATAATGTATGAAAGCAAGTTTAAGGGACAATGACAGGCCAAACATACCCAGGGATATGTAATAGGATTGGGATGGGTTAAATCCCATGGATACTTGCTACTTGCTAAATGGCATATTATACAGTATATTATACAGTATACACCGAGTACAAAACATTAAGAACACCTGTTCTTTCTATGACATGGACTGACCAGGTGAAGCCAATTGACAAACCACTGTGATTATTATTATTTGACCCTGTTATCTATGGACATTTGAACATCTTGAAGAATGATCTGGCGGTAATGGCCGTGTACTCTTATAATCTCCACCCGGCGCAGCCAGAAGAGGACTGGCCACCCCTCAGAGCCTGGTTCATCTCTAGGTTTCTTCCAAGGTTGGCTAATGCCTTTCTAGGGAGTTTTTCCTAGCCACCATGCTTCTACATCTGCATTGTTTGGTGTTTTAAGCTGGTACTTTTCAAAATTGATTTTATTTCACCTTTATTTAACCAGGCAAGTCAGTTAAGAACACATTCTTATTTACAATGATGACCTAGGAACAGTGGGTTAACTGCCTGTTCAGGGGCAGAACAATAGATTTGTACCTTGTCAGCTCGGGGGTTTGAACTTGCAACCTTCCGGTTACTAGTCCAACGCTCTAACCACTAGGCTACCCTGCCACTTTGAGACAACTGCTTTATAAATACATTGGAGTCAACATGGGCCAACACTCCCGTGGAAACGCTGTGTCCAAAGTGTCCATGCCCGAGTATTTTAGTGTCCATGACACCATTTTTTAGTGTCCATGCCCGAGTCTTTTAGTGTCCATGCCCGAGTATTTTTTTAGTGTCCATGCCCGAGTCTTTTTTAGTGTCCATGCCCGAGTCTTTTAGTGTCCATGCCCGAGTCTTTTAGTGTCCATGCCCGAGTATTTTAGTGTCCATGCCCGAGTCTTTTAGTGTCCATGCCCGAGTCTTTTAGTGTCCATGCCCGAGTCTTTTAGTGTCCATGCCCGAGTCTTTTAGTGTCCATGCCCGAGTCTTTTAGTGTCCATGCCCGAGTCTTTTAGTGTCCATGCCCGAGTCTTTTAGTGTCCATGCCCGAGTCTTTTAGTGTCCATGTCTTTTAGTGTCCATGCCCGAGTCTTTTAGTGTCCATGCCTGAGTATTTTAGTGTCCATGCCCGAGTCTTTTAGTGTCCATGCCCGAGTCTTTTAGTGTCCATGCCCGAGTCTTTTAGTGTCCATGCCCGAGTCTTTTAGTGT
This sequence comes from Oncorhynchus gorbuscha, assembly GCF_021184085.1. Lineage (NCBI taxonomy): Eukaryota > Metazoa > Chordata > Actinopteri > Salmoniformes > Salmonidae > Oncorhynchus > Oncorhynchus gorbuscha. The sequence continues at coordinate 79,562,193 of NC_060184.1, read as the reverse complement.
CCATGCCCGAGTCTTTTAGTGTCCATGCCCGAGTATTTTAGTGTCCATGCCCGAGTCTTTTAGTGTCCATGCCAGAGTCTTTTAGTGTCCATGCCCGAGTCTTTTAGTGTCCATGCCTGAGTATTTTAGTGTCCATGCCCGAGTCTTTTAGTGTCCATGCCAGAGTCTTTTAGTGTCCATGCCCGAGTCTTTTAGTGCCCGGACGAATTGAGTCTGTTCTGAGGGCAAAAGGGATTTCTTATGTGTGTTTATTAATGATGTATAGATCACCTTATAGTAATGCCATTATGCTAGTCAAGGTGCAATCGGAGGATAACGTTTCGGGTTTAAGTCCCTAATAGCACCCTACTGTATGTTGTTTAGTACACTACGCCCATATGGAGCTGGTCAAACGTAGTGCACTACAAATGGAATAGGGTACCATTTAGGACGCATATAAAGGTTTTGACATTGTGACAGTTGTCTTGGAGAGGATAATGGACATTAACATTGAATCCTTGATTATCACTAGGGAAGACAGGTCTATATGATGGGAGTTAGTAGGGGCTGCTGGGTGTTCAGAAGAATAATTAATTTTTATTTTTATAATTTACTCAATGATTACTTCTACTCATATGAATTTCTTACCCATTCTTATAAATTGTTTTGTGTGCAGTAGTTAAAGCTGCAATCTGTCATTTTTTTTTTCCCGGCACCCCAAACAAATTCACATAGAAATGTACACAGTGGAGCTGTCCTCAATGAAAGCAAGTTTAAGAAGCGGTAGACCCTGTTCTATGTGTGATATTTCTATAACTTCCCATTCTTACATTTAATTTTTGGTTTTGTATACCAACTTCAAAACAGCTGAAAATACAATAATTTTTGGTGATGGAAAATATATTTTACAGCGGGTTTAGATGGTACAATGATTCTCTACACTATACTATACACTATACTATACTATATACTATATACTATACTATATATACTATACTATACTATACTATACTATACTATACTATATACTTGCTTGTTTTGTCACAAACTGAAATTAGGCGAACTAATGGAATTTTAGAAACCAGGAAATGGCGAAGCGTTTTCTGCATGTTTCTCCTTTAACAATTGATGTTTACAATCTGAAGTTTTAATTTGAGTGTAGAGGCTGGATGTACTGTAGACCAAAATGTGAAATAGGGAGAAGTTACTGTAGCTATAAGAGTAAACATAACAACATAGTAAACAAAGTTAAATAATTATATTTAGCAAATCATTCAATTATGGTAACAATGTTCATTTTTGTCATTTTTTTTTTGTGTTGAAACTATAAACGGTCACATTCAGTGTTTCACTTGCAGTAGCAATTATCCATAAAATCCACTGTGTTCAAAATGAAATACCAATGATCAGTATTAAGCATCATAACACAATTGGGAGTTACACTGACCGTGTCCGAATACCCTAGTAGGTTACATATGCAATAAAATATATCGTTTTATAGTATGTGACGTTTTGAAAATCGAGTATACTTTAAATGCCCAGATCTCATACTCATTTGACTTTTGATGAAATAGAATTCGCAGCACACTATTGAGGAAGCGACGCAGCTTTTTTTTCCCACGTGTTTGACAACAGCTGATAATCAGAATAGGGGATGCGGAACAAGTGTGATTGCGCAGTCGATGACTCCTTCTCAGTATGGATGAGCAGTACGTTGATATTTGTTGCTTACTACGTACATTCTTACTAAACGGTGCGTTTTTAATTAGCATGTAGTACACAACGTTTAGTTTAAGTAGTAGGCAAGTCAGATTTTGGACACGATCAGTGACTACCTCTTTCCAAACCACAAACATTTAAACTAAAGACAACGGTCAGTTCAAGGGAAAAGCTGAATGTTTAAAGTGCGTTTAGGGTCAAACTGTTGGCATCATCTGAGTGATGATCGGTCTAGAGATGACTGAGGGCGGATTCAATCAGATCGCGCTTTATCGACAATGCGTCTTTTAAAACGGTAATGCTCCCGCATTCACAGGCAAACGCATTCACAGTAAACACTGCAAATGTCAGCTCAATCGGAAAATTACTTTAAATGTCAAGCACTCTTTAACACGGATCTAACGCAGATCAAATCATGTCCCGGTCTGAGTCTGTTAGCATTAGCCAACTCCATTGTAGCACACCAAGGTGTTAGCATTAGCCAACTCCCTTGTAGCACACCAAGGTGTTAGCATTAGCCAACTCCCTTGTAGCACACCAAGGTGTTAGCATTAGCTCCTTGTAGCACTGTTAGCATTAGCCAACTGTGTTAGCAGCACACACCAAGGTGTTAGCATTAGCCAACTCCCTTGTAGCACACCAAGGTGTTAGCATTAGCCAACTTCATTGTAGCACACCAAGGTGTTAGCATTAGCCAACTCCCTTGTAGCACACCAAGGTGTTAGCATTAGCCAACTCCATTGTAGCACACCAAGGTGTTAGCATTAGCCAACTTCATTGTAGCACACCAAGGTGTTAGCATTAGCCAACTCCCTTGTAGCACACCAAGGTGTTAGCATTAGCCAACTCCATTGTAGCACACCAAGGTGTTAGCATTAGCCAACTTCATTGTAGCACACCAAGGTGTTAGCATTAGCCAACTCCATTGTAGCACACCAAGGTGTTAGCATTAGCCAACTCCATTGTAGCACACCAAGGTGTTAGCATTAGCCAACTTCATTGTAGCACACCAAGGTGTTAGCATTAGCCAACTCCATTGTAGCACACCAAGGTGTTAGCATTAGCCAACTCCATTGTAGCACACCAAGGTGTTAGCATTAGCCAACTCCATTGAAGCACACCAAGGTGTTAGCATTAGCCAACTCCATTGAAGCACACCAAGGTGTTAGCTAACGCCAAAAGACAACTATAACCTTCAGACCAGGAAATGGTTTCACCATTCTTATAACCTTTAATATATATATATATATATTATTAAAATGGTCAACTGTGTTATTTTGGACTTGGATCTGAATTAAAATCAATTAAAAGTTGAATTCCCCACATTTCAATCATTTCTGCTGTGTTAAGGATTTACATTTTTTTTACAAAATATATATTTTGAAAAAACAGAACACTGTAGTTTTTCCAATAATAATGAATGAAAGCACCTGTGAAAAAACAAAAACAAGAATAACTTTAATACTCATTAATAATACAGCTCTAACTGACTGGTGCTGAAATCATCGTCAGCCATCTTGGCTCTCCATCTCCCCCAGTTTCTGTGTCTCTATGGTGACCAGGCTGCCCAATGGCAGGTCAGCACCTTTAATTTGTCTGTATGTGTCTCACTGGGTGTGGTTGGAGGAGGGCTGAGGGGATTGGCCCAAGGGAGTCTACTGCATCTCTACCTGTTACTGTTGGCCCACTACCAACCCAGTCCCCTTGGGGGCTCCCAGTGATAGTGTTGGAGGCCTGTATTGTGGGCTTCATTGTCTGTGGGGAGAGGGGGAGGTAGCCTTGGGCCTCTTCCTCCCAGCTCGGGTCCCCGATGAGGCTTCCTCCCAGCTCCAGTCCCTGGATGAGGCTTCCTCCCAGCTCCGTCCCCCTCTCCAGGTCATTGTGTCACACCTCCTTCTCCGTCAGCCCGTTGTTCCTGTTGCCACTGAAGACCAGCCCCGCCCCCTCGCTGCCTAGCCCCTCCTCCAGCTGATGGGCCACTCACGGGCAACCACCTCAGGCCCCTCCCCCTCTGATCTGCTGACGATGATGTCACAGAGATGATAATGTCATCGCAGACACCACCTGAGGTCTGTCAAATGGGTCGGTCTCATCCGGGGGCTCATTCATAGATTGTAGTTGACCTCTAACCTTTGAGTCGCGTGCTGTGTGGGTGGTACTGAGGAGGTGGTGATGGGGGAGGAGGTGGTGATGGGGGGGGTGCTTGGGGCAAGAGGAGTGGTGAGGGGGGTCTCTGGGAGTCCCGTGGTGGCCCAGTTCAGAGTGACCAGGCCTGGCTGGGGGTCTCCTCTCCTTTTCCTCCGCTGCCCTCCTCCAGCCCCACGGGCCCCCTCCTCTAGCCCCACGGGCCCCCTCCTCCAGCCCCACGTTCCCCCTCTGCACAGACGACGGTGTCATCCTTAAAGCTTTTTGGGGTTTTGGTCGTCGTCGTGGTTTTTCTCCGGTTGGTCTAAAAGGTGTAGCAGAAACATTATCAACGTCCTTCTGGAAGATGTGCCAGTCGTCCTGGGCTGTAGTCACCTCCTCCTCCGTCAGGTTGGGCAGCTTAACCCGCTCGTCCGTCCCAGACTGGCTGAGTGCTGTGTGGGTGGGTGGGGGGGGGGACATTAGTATCCAGTCCAACATTGATCTCCAGCCCAACATTAGTATCCAGCCCAACATTAGTATCCAGTCCAACATTAGTATCCAGTCCAACATTAGAATCCAGTCCAACATTAGTATCCAGTCCAACATTAGAATCCAGTCCAACATTAGTATCCAGTCTAATCCAGTCCAACATTAGTATCCAGTCCAACATTAGAATCCAGTCCAACATTAGAATCCTGTCCAACATTAGTATCCAGTCCAACATTAGAATCCAGTCCAACATTAGTATCCAGTCTAATCCAGTCCAACATTAGTATCCAGTCCAACATTAGTATCCAGTCCAACATTAGTATCCAGTCCAACATTAGTATCCAGTCCAACATTAGTATCCAGTCCAACATTAGTACCCAGTCTAACATTAGTATCCAGCCCAACATTAGTATCCAGTCCAACATTAGTATCCAGTCTAATCCAGTCCAACATTAGTATCCAGTCTAATCCAGTCCAACATTAGTATCCAGTCCAACATTAGTATCCAGTCCAACATTAGTATCCAGTCCAACATTAGTATCCAGTCCAACATTAGTACCCAGTCTAACATTAGTATCCAGTCTAATCCAGTCCAACATTAGTATCCAGTCTAATCCAGTCCAACATTAGTATCCAGTCCAACATTAGTATCCAGTCCAACATTAGTACCCAGTCTAATCCAGTCCAACATTAGTATCCAGTCCAACATTAGTATCCAGTCCAACATTAGTATCCAGTCTAATCCAGTCCAACATTAGTATCCAGTCTAATCCAGTCCAACATTAGTATCCAGTCCAACATTAGTATCCAGTCCAACATTAGTATCCAGTCTAATCCAGTCCAACATTAGTATCCAGTCTAATCCAGTCCAACATTAGTATCCAGTCTAATCCAGTCCAACATTAGTATCCAGTCTAATCCAGTCCAACATTAGTATCCAGTCTAATCCAGTCCAACATTAGTATCCAGTCTAATCCAGTCCAACATTAGTATCCAGTCTAATCCAGTCCAACATTAGTATCCAGTCTAACATTAGTATCCAGTCCAACAGTATCCAGTCTAATCCAGTCCAACATTAGTATCCAGTCTAATCCAGTCCAACATTAGTATCCAGTCCAACATTAGTATCCAGTCCAACATTAGTATCCAGTCCAACATTAGTATCCAGTCCAACATTAGTATCCAGTCCAACATTAGTATCCAGTCCAACATTAGTATCCAGTCCAACATTAGTATCCAGTCCAACATTAGTATCCCAGTCCAACATTAGTATCCAGTCCAACATTAGTATCCAGTCCAACATTAGTATCCAGTCTAATCCAGTCCAACATTAGTATCCAGTCCAACATTAGTATCCAGTTAGTATCCAGTCCAACATTAGTATCCAGTCCAACATTAGTATCCAGTCCAACTTTAGTATCCAGTCCAACATTAGTATCCAGTCCAACATTAGTATCCAGTCCAACATTAGTATCCAGTCCAACATTAGTATCCAGTCTAATCCAGCCCAACATTAGTATCCAGTCCAACATTAGTATCCAGTCCAACATTAGTATCCAGTCCAACATTATCCAGTCTATCCAGTCCAACATTAGTATCCAGTCCAACAATCCAGTCCAACATTAGTATCCAGTCCAACATTAGTATCCAGTCCAACATTAGTATCCAGTCTAATCCAGCCCAACATTAGTATCCAGTCCAACATTAGTATCCAGTCCAACATTAGTATCCAGTCCAACATTAGTATCCAGTCCAACATTAGTATCCAGTCTAATCCAGCCCAACATTAGTATCCAGTCCAACATTAGTATCCAGTCCAACATTAGTATCCAGTCCAACATTAATCCAGTCCAACATTAGTATCCAGTCCAACATTAGTATCCAGTCTAATCCAGTCCAACATTAGTATCCAGTCCCAACATTAGTATCCAGTCCAACATTAGTATCCAGTCTAATCAGTCCAGTCCAACATTAGTATCCAGTCCAACATTAGTATCCAGTCCAACATTAGTATCCAGTCCAACATTAGTATCCAGTCTAATCCAGTCCAACATTAGTATCCAGTCCAACATTAGTATCCAGTCCAACATTAGTATCCAGTCCAACATTAGTATCCAGTCTAATCCAGTCCAACATTAGTATCCAGTCCAACATTAGTATCCAGTCTAATCCAGTCCAACATTAGTATCCAAACATTAGTATCCAGTCCAACATTAGTATCCAGTCTAATCCAGTCCAACATTAGTATCCAGTCCAACATTAGTATCCAGTCCAACCAGTCCAACATTAGTATCCAGCCAACATTAGTATCCAGTCCAACATTAGTATCCAGTCTAATCCAGTCCAACATTAGTATCCAGTCCAACATTAGTATCCAGTCCAACATTAGTATCCAGTCCAACATTAGTATCCAGTCTAATCCAGTCCAACATTAGTATCCAGTCCAACATTAGTATCCAGTCCAACATTAGTATCCAGTCCAACATTAGTATCCAGTCTAACATTAGTATCCCAGTCCAACATTAGTATCCAGTCCAACATTAGTATCCAGTCCAACATTAGTATCCAGTCCAACATTAGTATCCAGTCTAATCCAGTTCCAGTATCCAGTCCAACATTAGTATCCAGTCTAATCAAACATTAGTATCCAGTCCAACATTAGTATCCAGTCTAATCCAGTCCAACATTAGTATCCAGTCCAACATTAGTATCCAACATTAGTCCAACATTAGTATCCAGTCTAATCCAGTCCAACATTAGTATCCAGTCCAACATTAGTATCCAGTCCAACATTAGTATCCAGTCCAACATTAGTATCCAGTCTAATCCAGTCCAACATTAGTATCCAGTATCCAACATTAGTATCCAGTCTAATCAACATTAGTATCCAGTCCAACATTAGTATCCAGTCCCAGTCCAACATTAGTATCCAGTCCAACATTAGTATCCAGTCTAATCCAGTCCAACATTAGTATCCAGTCCAACATTAGTATCCAGTCCAAACATTAGTATCCAGTCCAACATTAGTATCCAGTCCAACATTAGTATCCAGTAATCCAGTCCAACATTAGTATCCAGTCCAACATTAGTATCCAACATTAGTATCCAGTCCAACATTAGTATCCAGTCCAACATTAGTATCCAGTCCAACATTAGTATCCAGTCCAACATTAGTATCCAGTCTAATCCAGTCCAACATTAGTATCCAGTCCAACATTAATCAGTCCAACATTAGTATCCAGTCCAACATTAGTATCCAGTCTAATCCAGTCCAACATTAGTATCCAGTCCAACATTAGTATCCAGTCCAACATTAGTATCCAGTCCAACATTAGTATCCAGTCCAACATTAGTATCCAGTCTAATCCAGCCCAACATTAGTATCCAGTCCAACATTAGTATCCAGTCTAATCCAACATTAGTATCCAGTCCAACATTAGTATCCAGTCTAATCCAGTCCAACATTAGTATCCAGTCCAACATTAGTATCCAGTCCAACATTAGTATCCAGTCTAATCCAGTCCAACATTAGTATCCAGTCCAACATTAGTATCCAGTCCAACATTAGTATCCAGTCCAACATTAGTATCCAGTCCAACATTAGTATCCAGTCTAATCCAGTCCAACATTAGTATCCAGTCCAACATTAGTATCCAGTCCAACATTAGTATCCAGTCCAATCCAGTCCCAACATTAGTATCCAGTCCAACATTAGTATCCAGTCTAATCCAAACATTAGTATCCAGTCCAACATTAGTATCCAGTCCAACATTAGTATCCAGTCCAACATTAGTATCCAATTACATTAGTATCCAGTCCAACATTAGTATATCCAGCATTAGTATCCAGTCCAACATTAGTATCCAGTCCAACATTAGTATCCAGTCTAATCCAGCCCAACATTAGTATCCAGTCCAACATTAGTATCCAGTCCAACATTAGTATCCAGTCCAACATTAGTATCCAGTCCAACATTAGTATCCAGTCCAACATTAATCCAGTCCAACATTAGTATCCAGTCCAACATTAGTATCCAGTCCAACATTAGTATCCAGTCCAACATTAGTATCCAGTCTAATCCAGCCCAACATTAGTATCCAGTCCAACATTAGTATCCAGTCCAACATTAGTATCCAGTCCAACATTAGTATCCAGTCCAACATTAGTATCCAGTCCAACATTAGTATCCAGTCCAACATTAGTATCCAGTCCAACATTAATCCAGTCCAACATTAGTATCCAGTCCAACATTAGTATCCAGTCCAACATTAGTATCCAGTCTAATCCAGTCCAACATTAGTATCCAGTCCAACATTAGTATCCAGTCCAACATTAGTATCCAGTCCAACATTAGTATCCAGTCCAACATTAGTATCCAGTCCAACATTAGTATCCAGTCTAATCCAGTCCAACATTAGTATCCAGTCCCAACATTAGTATCCAGTCCAACATTAGTATCCAGTCTAATCCAGTCCAACATTAGTATCCAGTCCAACATTAGTATCCAGTCCAACATTAGTATCCAGTCCAACATTAGTATCCAGTCCAGTCCAACATTAGTATCCAGTCCAACATTAGTATCCAGTCCAACATTAGTATCCAGTCCAACATTAGTATCCAGTCCAACATTAGTATCCAGTCCAACATTAGTATCCAGTCCAACATTAGTATCCAGTCCAACATTAGTATCCAGTCCAACATTAGTATCCAGTCTAATCCAGTCCAACAGTATCCAGTCCAACATCCAGTCCAACATTAGTATCCAGTCCAACATTAGTATCCAGTCCAACATTAGTATCAGTCCAACATTAATCCAGTCCAACATTAGTATCCAGTCCAACATTAGTATCCAGTCCAACATTAGTATCCAGTCTAACATTAGTCCAACATTAGTATCCAGTTAGTATCCAACATTAGTATCCAGTCCAACATTAGTATCCAGTCTAATCCAGTCAACATTAGTATCCAGTCCAACATTAGTATCCAGTCCAACATTAGTATCCAGTCCAACATTAGTATCCAGTCTAATCCAGTCCAACATTAGTATCCAGTCCAACATTAGTATCCAGTCCAACATTAGTATCCAGTCTAATCCAGTCCAACATTAGTATCCAGTCCAACATTAGTATCCAGTCCAACATTAGTATCCAGTCCAACATTAGTATCCAGTCTAATCCAGTCCAACATTAGTATCCAGTCCAACATTAGTATCCAGTCCAACATTAGTATCCAGTCTAATCCAGCCCAACATTAGTATCCAGTCCAACATTAGTATCCAGTCTAATCCAGTCCAACATTAGTATCCAGTCCCAACATTAGTATCCAGTCCAACATTAGTATCCAGTCCAACATTAGTATCCAGTCCAACATTAGTATCCAGTCTAACATTAGTATCCAGTCCAACATTAGTATCCAGTCCAACATTAGTATCCAGTCTAATCCAGTCCAACATTAGTATCCAGTCCAACATTAGTATCCAGTCCAACATTAGTATCCAGTCCAACATTAGTATCCAGTCTAATCCAAACATTAGTATCCAGTCCAACATTAGTATCCAGTCAGTCCAACATTAGTATCCAGTCCAACATTAGTATCCAGTCTAATCCAGCCCAACATTAGTATCCAGTCCAACATTAGTATCCAGTCTAATCCAGCCCAACATTAGTATCCAGCCCAACATTAGTATCCAGTCCAACATTAGTATCCAGTCTAATCCAGCCCAACATTAGTATCCAGCCCAACATTAGTATCCAGTCCAACATTAGTATCCAGTCTAATCCAGCCCAACATTAGTATCCAGCCCAACATTAGTATCCAGTCCAACATTAGTATCCAGTCTAATCCAGCCCAACATTAGTATCCAGTCCAACATTAGTATCCAGTCCAACATTAGTATCCAGTCTAATCCAGTCCAACATTAGTATCCAGTCCAACATTAGTATCCAGTAACATTAGTATCCAGTCTAATCCAGTCCAACATTAGTATCCAGTCAGTCCAAACATTAGTATCCAGTCCAACATTAGTATCCAGTCCAACATTAGTATCCAGTCTAATCCAGTCCAACATTAGTATCCAGTCCAACATTAGTATCCAGTCCAACATTAGTATCCAGTCCAACATTAGTATCCAGTCTAATCCAGTCCAACATTAGTATCCAGTCCAACATTAGTATCCAGTCTAATCCAGTCCAACATTAGTATCCAGTCCAACATTAGTATCCAGTCCAACATTAGTATCCAGTCCAACATTAGTATCCAGTCTAATCCAGTCCAACATTAGTATCCAGTCCAACATTAGTATCCAGTCCAACATTAGTATCCAGTCCAACATTAGTATCCAGTCTAATCCAGCCCAACATTAGTATCCAGTCCAACATTAGTATCCAGTCTAATCCAGTCCAACATTAGTATCCAGTCCAACATTAGTATCCAGTCTAATCCAGTCCAACATTAGTATCCAGTCCAACATTAGTATCCAGTCCAACATTAGTATCCAGTCTAATCCAGTCCAACATTAGTATCCAGTCCAACATTAGTATCCAGTCCAACATTAGTATCCAGTCCAACATTAGTATCCAGTCTAATCCAGTCCAACATTAGTATCCAGTCCAACATTAGTATCCAGTCCAACATTAGTATCCAGTCTAATCCAGCCCAACATTAGTATCCAGTCCAACATTAGTATCCAGTCTAATCCAACATTAGTATCCAGTCCAACATTAGTATCCAGTCTAATCCAGTCCAACATTAGTATCCAGTCCAACATTAGTATCCAGTCCAACATTAGTATCCAGTCTAATCCAGTCCAACATTAGTATCCAGTCTAATCCAGTCCCAACATTAGTATCCAGTCCAACATTAGTATCCAGTCCAACATTAGTATCCAGTCCAACATTAGTATCCAGTCTAATCCAACATTAGTATCCAGTCTAATCCAGTCCAACATTAGTATCCAGTCCAACATTAGTATCCAGTCTAATCCAACATTAGTATCCAGTCCAACATTAGTATCCAGTCCAACATTAGTATCCAGTCTTAATCCAGTCCAACATTAGTATCCAGTCCAACATTAGTATCCAGTCCAACATTAGTATCCAGTCCAACATTAGTATCCAGTCTAATCCAGTCCAACATTAGTATCCAGTCCAACATTAGTATCCAGTCCAACATTAGTATCCAGTCCAACATTAGTATCCAGTCCAACATTAGTATCCAGTCTAATCCAGTCCAACATTAGTATCCAGTCCAACATTAGTATCCAGTCCAACATTAGTATCCAGTCCAACATTAGTATCCAGTCTAATCCAGTCCAACATTAGTATCCAGTCCAACATTAGTATCCAGTCCAACATTAGTATCCAGTCTAATCCAGTCCAACATTAGTATCCAGTCCAACATTAGTATCCAGTCCAACATTAGTATCCAGTCCAACATTAGTATCCAGTCCAGTCCAACATTAGTATCCAGTCCAACATTAGTATCCAGTCCAACATTAGTATCCAGTCTAATCCAGTCCAACATTAGTATCCAGTCCAACATTAGTATCCAGTCCAACATTAGTATCCAGTCCAACATTAGTATCCAGTCTAATCCAGTCCAACATTAGTATCCAGTCCAACATTAGTATCCAGTCCAACATTAGTATCCAGTCTAATCCAGTCCAGTCCAACATTAGTATCCAGTCCAACATTAGTATCCAGTCCAACATTAGTATCCAGTCCAACATTAGTATCCAGTCTAATCCAGTCCAACATTAGTATCCAGTCCAACATTAGTATCCAGTCCAACATTAGTATCCAGTCCAACATTAGTATCCAGTCTAATCCAGTCCAACATTAGTATCCAGTCCAACATTAGTATCCAGTCTAATCCAGCCCAACATTAGTATCCAGCCCAACATTAGTATCCAGTCCAACATTAGTATCCAGTCTAATCCAGCCCATTAGTATCCAGTTTAGTATCCAGTCCCATTACCAGTTAGTATCCAGTCCAACATTAGTATCCAGTCTAATCCAGTCCAACATTAGTATCCAGTCTACATTAGTATCCAGTCCAACATTAGTATCCAGTCTAATCCAGTCCAACATTAGTATCCAGTCCAACATTAGTATCCAGTCTAATCCAGTCCAACATTAGTATCCAGTCCAACATTAGTATCCAGTCCAACATTAGTATCCAGTCTAATCCAGTCCAAACATTAGTATCCAGTCCAACATTAGTATCCAGTCCAAACATTAGTATCCAGTCCAACATTAGTATCCAGTCTAATCCAGTCCAACATTAGTATCCAGTCCAACATTAGTATCCAGTCCAACATTAGTATCCAGTCTAATCCAGTCCAACATTAGTATCCAGTCCAACATTAGTATCCAGTCCAACATTAGTATCCAGTCCAACATTAGTATCCAGTCCAACATTAGTATCCAGTCCAACATTAGTATCCAGTCTTATCCAGTCCAACATTAGTATCCAGTCCAACATTAGTATCCAGTCCAACATTAGTATCCAGTCTAATCCAGCCCAACATTAGTATCCAGTCCAACATTAGTATCCAGTCTAATCCAGTCCAACATTAGTATCCAGTCCAACATTAGTATCCAGTCCAACATTAGTATCCAGTCCAACATTAGTATCCAGTCCAACATTAGTATCCAGTCTAATCCAGTCCAACATTAGTATCCAGTCCAACATTAGTATCCAGTCCAACATTAGTATCCAGTCCAACATTAGTATCCAGTCTAATCCAGCCCAACATTAGTATCCAGTCCAACATTAGTATCCAGTCTAATCCAACATTAGTATCCAGTCCAACATTAATCTAATCAAACATTAGTATCCAGTCTAATCCAGTCCAACATTAGTATCCAGTCCAACATTAGTATCCAGTCCAACATTAGTATCCAGTCTAATCCAGTCCAACATTAGTATCCAGTCCAACATTAGTATCCAGTCCAACATTAGTATCCAGTCCAACATTAGTATCCAGTCCAACATTAGTATCCAGTCTAATCCAGTCCAACATTAGTATCCAGTCCAACATTAGTATCCAGTCCAACATTAGTATCCAGTCCAACATTAGTATCCAGTCTAATCCAGCCCAACATTAGTATCCAGTCCAACATTAGTATCCAGTCTAATCCAGTCCAACATTAGTATCCAGTCCAACATTAGTATCCAGTCTAATCCAGTCCAACATTAGTATCCAGTCCAACATTAGTATCCAGTCCAACATTAGTATCCAGTCTAATCCAGTCCAACATTAGTATCCAGTCCAACATTAGTATCCAGTCCAACATTAGTATCCAGTCCAACATTAGTATCCAGTCTAATCCAGTCCAACATTAGTATCCAGTCCAACATTAGTATCCAGTCCAACATTAGTATCCAGTCTTAATCCAGTCAATCCAGTCAACATTAGTATCCAGTCCAACATTAGTATCCAGTCCAACATTAGTATCCAGTCCAACATTAGTATCCAGTCCAACATTAGTATCCAGTCTAATCCAGTCCAACATTAGTATCCAGTCCAACATTAGTATCCAGTCCAACATTAGTATCCAGTCCAACCAGTATCCAGTCTAATCCAGTCCAACATTAGTATCCAGTCCAACAACATTTAGTATCCAGTCCAACATTAGTATCCAGTCCAACATTAATCCAGTCCCAACATTAGTATCCAGTCCAACATTAGTATCCAGTCCAACATTAGTATCCAGTCCAACATTAGTATCCAGTCTAATCCAGCCCAACATTAGTATCCAGTCCAACATTAGTATCCAGTCCAACATTAGTATCCAGTCCAACATTAGTATCCAGTTAGTATCCAACATTAGTATCCAGTCTAATCCAACATTAGTATCCAGTCCAACATTAGTATCCAGTCTAATCCAGTCCAACATTAGTATCCAGTCCAACATTAGTATCCAGTCCAACATTAGTATCCAGTCTAATCCAGTCCAACATTAGTATCCAGTCCAACATTAGTATCCAGTCCAACATTAGTATCCATCCAGTCCAACATTAGTATCCAGTCTAATCCAGTCCAACATTAGTATCCAGTCCAACATTAGTATCCAGTCCAACATTAGTATCCAGTCAACATTAGTATCCAGTCCAACATTACATTAGTATCCAGTCCAACATTAGTATCCAGTCTAATCCAACATTAGTATCCAGTCCAACATTAGTATCCAGTCTAATCCAGTCCAACATTAGTATCCAGTCCAACATTAGTATCCAGTCCAACATTAGTATCCAGTCCAACATTAATCCAGTCCAACATTAGTATCCAGTCCAACATTAGTATCCAGTCCAACATTAGTATCCAGTCCAACATTAGTATCCAGTCTAATCCAGTCCAACATTAGTATCCAGTCCAACATTAGTATCCAGTATCCAGTCCAACATTAGTATCCAGTCTAATCCAGTCCAACATTAGTATCCAGTCCAACATTAGTATCCAGTCCAAACATTAGTATCCAGTCCCAACATTAGTATCCAGTCCAACATTAGTATCCAGTCTATTAGTATCCAGTCCAACATTAGTATCCAGCCCAACATTAGTATCCAGTCCAACATTAGTATCCAGTCTAATCCAGCCCAACATTAGTATCCAGTCCAACATTAGTATCCAGTCTAATCCAGTCCAACATTAGTATCCAGTCCAACATTAGTATCCAGTCTTAATCCTAATCCAACATTAGTATCCAGTCCAACATTAGTATCCAGTCCAACATTAGTATCCAGTCTAATCCAGTCCAACATTAGTATCCAGTCCAACATTAGTATCCAGTCCAACATTAGTATCCAGTCTAATCCAGTCCAACATTCCAACATTAGTATCCAGTCAACATTAGTATCCAGTCCAACATTAGTATCCCAGTCCAACATTAGTATCCAGTCCAACATTAGTATCCAGTCTAATCCAGTCCAACATTAGTATCCAGTCCAACATTAGTATCCAGTCCAACATTAGTCCAACATTAGTATCCAGTCTAATCCAGTCCAACATTAGTATCCAGTCCAACATTAGTATCCAGTCTTATCCAGTCCAACATTAGTATCCAGCCCAA
Organism: Oncorhynchus gorbuscha; assembly: GCF_021184085.1. NCBI lineage: Eukaryota > Metazoa > Chordata > Actinopteri > Salmoniformes > Salmonidae > Oncorhynchus > Oncorhynchus gorbuscha. The sequence continues at coordinate 79,546,807 of NC_060184.1, read as the reverse complement.
CATTAGTATCCAGTCCAACATTAGTATCCAGTCTAATCCAGTCCAACATTAGTATCCAGTCCAACATTAGTATCCAGTCCAACATTAGTATCCAGTCTAATCCAGTCCAACATTAGTATCCAGTCCAACATTAGTATCCAGTCTTATCCAGTCCAACATTAGTATCCAGCCCAACATTAGTATCCAGTCCAACATTAGTATCCAGTCTAATCCAGTCCAACATTAGTATCCAGTCCAACATTAGTATCCAGTCTAATCCAGTCCAACATTAGTATCCAGTCCAACATTAGTATCCAGTCCAACATTAGTATCCAGTCCAACATTAGTATCCAGTCCAACATTAGTATCCAGTCCAACATTAGTATCCAGTCTAATCCAGTCCAACATTAGTATCCAGTCCAACATTAGTATCCAGTCCAACATTAGTATCCAGTCCAACATTAGTATCCAACATTAGTCCAACATTAGTATCCAGTCCAACATTAGTATCCAGTCTAATCCAGTCCAACATTAGTATCCAGTCCAACATTAGTATCCAGTCCAACATTAGTATCCAGTCTAATCAACATTAGTAACATTAGTATCCAGTCTAATCCAGTCCAACATTAGTATCCAGTCCAACATTAGTATCCAGTCCAACATTAGTATCCAGTCCAACATTAGTATCCAGTCCAACATTAGTATCCAGTCTAATCCAGTCCAACATTAGTATCCAGTCCAACATTAGTATCCAGTCCAACATTAGTATCCAGTCCAACATTAGTATCCAGTCTAATCCAGCCCAACATTAGTATCCAGTCCAACATTAGTATCCAGTCTAATCCAACATTAGTATCCAGTCCAACATTAGTATCCAGTCTAATCCAGTCCAACATTAGTATCCAGTCCAACATTAGTATCCAGTCCAACATTAGTATCCAGTCTAATCCAGTCCAACATTAGTATCCAGTCCAACATTAGTATCCAGTCCAACATTAGTATCCAGTCCAACATTAGTATCCAGTCTAATCCAGTCCAACATTAGTATCCAGTCCAACATTAGTATCCAGTCCAACATTAGTATCCAGTCTAATCCAGTCCAACATTAGTATCCAGTCCAACATTAGTATCCAGTCCAACATTAGTATCCAGTCCAACATTAGTATCCAGTCTAATCCAGTCCAACATTAGTATCCAGTCCAACATTAGTATCCAGTCCAACATTAGTATCCAGTCCAACATTAGTATCCAGTCTAATCCAGCCCAACATTAGTATCCAGCCCAACATTAGTATCCAGTCCAACATTAGTATCCAGTCTAATCCAGCCCAACATTAGTATCCAGTCCAACATTAGTATCCAGTCCAACATTAGTATCCAGTCCAACATTAGTATCCAGTCTAATCCAGCCCAACATTAGTATCCAGTCCAACATTAGTATCCAGTCCAACATTAGTATCCAGTCCAACATTAGTATCCAGTCCAACAGTAGTATCCAGTCTAATCCAACATTAGTATCCAGTCCAACATTAGTATCCAGTCTAATCCAGTCCAACATTAGTATCCAGTCCAACATTAGTATCCAGTCCAACATTAGTATCCAGTCTAATCCAGCCCAACATTAGTATCCAGTCCAACATTAGTATCCAGTCCAACATTAGTATCCAGTCCAACATTAGTATCCAGTCTAATCCAGCCCAACATTAGTATCCAGTCCAACATTATCCAGTCTATCCAGTCCAACATTAGTATCCAGTCCAACATTAGTATCCAGTCCAACATTAGTATCCAGTCTAATCCAACATTAGTATCCAGTCCAACATTAGTATCCAGTCTAATCCAGTCCAACATTAGTATCCAGTCCAACATTAGTATCCAGTCCAACATTAGTATCCAACATTAGTATCCAGTCTAATCCAGTCCAACATTAGTATCCAGTCCAACATTAGTATCCAGTCCAACATTAGTATCCAGTCCAACATTAGTATCCAGTCCAACATTAGTATCCAGTCCAACATTAGTATCCAGTCTAATCCAGTCCAACATTAGTATCCAGTCCAACATTAGTATCCAGTCCAACATTAGTATCCAGTCTAATCCAGCCCAACATTAGTATCCAGTCCAACATTAGTATCCAGCCCAACATTAGTATCCAGTCCAACATTAGTATCCAGTCTAATCCAGCCCAACATTAGTATCCAGCCCAACATTAGTATCCAGTCCAACATTAGTATCCAGTCTAATCCAGCCCAACATTAGTATCCAGTCCAACATTAGTATCCAGTCTAATCCAGTCCAACATTAGTATCCAGTCCAACATTAGTATCCAGTCTAATCCAGTCCAACATTAGTATCCAGTCCAACATTAGTATCCAGTCCAACATTAGTATCCAGTCTAATCCAGTCCAACATTAGTATCCAGTCCAACATTAGTATCCAGTCCAACATTAGTATCCAGTCTAATCCAGTCCAACATTAGTATCCAGTCCAACATTAGTATCCAGTCCAACATTAGTATCCAGTCCAACATTAGTATCCAGTCTAATCCAGTCCAACATTAGTATCCAGTCCAACATTAGTATCCAGTCCAACATTAGTATCCAGTCTAATCCAGTCCAACATTAGTATCCAGTCCAACATTAGTATCCAGTCTTATATCCAGTCCAACATTAGTATCCAGCCCAACATTAGTATCCAGTCCAACATTAGTATCCAGTCTAATCCAGTCCAACATTAGTATCCAGTCCAACATTAGTATCCAGTCCAACATTAGTATCCAGTCTAATCCAGTCCAACATTAGTATCCAGTCCAACATTAGTATCCAGTCTTATCCAGTCCAACATTAGTATCCAGCCCAACATTAGTATCCAGTCCAACATTAGTATCCAGTCTAATCCAGTCCAACATTAGTATCCAGTCCAACATTAGTATCCAGTCTAATCCAGTCCAACATTAGTATCCAGTCCAACATTAGTATCCAGTCCAACATTAGTATCCAGTCCAACATTAGTATCCAGTCCAACATTAGTATCCAGTCCAACATTAGTATCCAGTCTAATCCAGTCCAACATTAGTATCCAGTCCAACATTAGTATCCAGTCCAACATTAGTATCCAGTCCAACATTAGTATCCAGTCCAACATTAGTATCCAGTCCAACATTAGTATCCAGTCTAATCCAGTCCAACATTAGTATCCAGTCCAACATTAGTATCCAGTCTAATCCAGTCCAACATTAGTATCCAGTCCAACATTAGTATCAGTTCCAGTCCAACATTAGTATCCAGTCCAACATTAGTATCCAACATCTAATCCAGTCCAACATTAGTATCCAGTCCAACATTAGTATCCAGTCTAATCCAGTCCAACATTAGTATCCAGCCCAACATTAGTATCCAGTCCAACATTAGTATCCAGTCTAATCCATCCCAACATTAGTATCCAGTCCAACATTAGTATCCAGTCCAACATTAGTATCCAGTCTAATCCAGTCCAACATTAGTATCCAGCCCAACATTAGTATCCAGTCTAATCCAGCCCAACATTAGTATCCAGTCCAACATTAGTATCCAGTCCAACATTAGTATCCAGTCCAACATTAGTATCCAGTCCAACATTAGTATCCAGTCCAACATTAGTATCCAGTCCAACATTAGTATCCAGTCTAATCCAGCCCAACATTAGTATCCAGTCCAACATTAGTATCCAGTCCAACATTAGTATCCAGTCTAATCCAGCCCAACATTAGTATCCAGCCCAACATTAGTATCCAGCCCAACATTAGTATCCAGTCCAACATTAGTATCCAGTCCAACATTAGTATCCAGTCTAATCCAGCCCAACATTAGTATCCAGCCCAACATTAGTATCGCAGACACACAGTCTGACAGATGTCCCAATAGACACACAGACACAGTCTGACAGATGTCCCAATAGACACACAGACACAGTCTGACAGATGTCCCAATAGACACACAGACACAGTCTGACAGATGTCCCAATAGACACACAGACACAGTCTGACAGATGTCCTAATAGACACACAGACACAGTCTGACAGATGTCCCAATAGACACACAGACACAGTCTGACAGATGTCCTAATAGACAGCCCTGATGCATGAAGGAGTGGAGAGAGGGGCTGAAGACAGATCTGTGCCTCAACCAGAAGATAAAGACAGTTTTGTTCTGACGAGAAGTCAATCTGGATGAGAGTATCATCTTAAATGAACACAGTGTGAAGATACAACGATGACGCCCCCTCAGACTTCCTGGTGAAGCTACTTTCAATTAAGAGGAAATCTAAAATTCGAGTCGACAAATCGATTATTAGTTAGCATAGTTTCCCAGGCATGCAGTCAAAAAACCCAGCAGCTTTGAACATCTCATGGATTATTACAATATTCCCTATGTAGTGCACTTTAGACCAGAGCCCTAAGGGACCTAAGGGTTCTGGTCAAAAGTGCACTATATTGGTAATAGTGTACAGTTTGGGACACACACAGAGAGATCGTAAAGGAAGGGTGGATACCTGTGTGCTTCGTAGCTGTCTCCATCTTTACCTCCTGGTCAGGAAAATAAGAACCAATGTTAATAAAGAGATGTGTTGTGGGTAAGAAAAATAACAAATCATTCACATTGCAGATGCCTCTTCATGAACAGGACAAACCAGCATCTCTAGGCCCTAGAGGAGAACTGACGGTTCTGTTAGAGGATGGAGAGACGATGGAGGAGCAGGACAGGGCTCGGGTGGAGAGGATGGAGGGATATTTGATTGGGTTGCATGGGTAGATAGATGGTGAGATTGGGAAGGACGTAACTAGTGGGATGGTGTGAGTGTACAGTAACACACTGTAGTGTACAGCCCAACACTAGTGAACAGAACCACACTGTAGTGTACAGTGACACCCAGTAAGGTACAGTAACACACTGTAGGGTACAGTAACACACTGTAGGGTACAGTAACATACTGTAGGGTACAGTAACACACTGTAGTGGACAGTAATAATAATAATAATAATAATATATGCCATTTAGCAGACGCTTTTATCCAAAGCGACTTAAAGTCGTGTGAATACATTCTACGTATGGGTGGTCGCAGGAATCGAACCCACTACCCTGGCGTTACAAGCGCCATGCTCTACCAACTGAGCTACAGAAGGACCAGTAACACACTGTAGTGTATAGTAACACACTGTAGGGTACAGTAACACACTGTAGGGTACAGTAACACACTGTAGGGTACAGCCCAACACTGTAGTGTACAGTAACACACTGTAGTGTACAGTAACACACTGTAGTGTACAGTAACACACTGTAGAGTACAGTAACACACTGTAGGGTACAGTAACACACTGTAGGGGACAGTAACACACTGTAGGGTACAGTAACACAGTAACACACTGTAGGGTACAGTAACACACTGTAGGGTACAGTAACACACTGTAGTGTACAGTAACACACTGTAGAGTACAGTAACACACTGTAGGGTACAGTAACACACTGTAGGGGACAGTAACACACTGTAGGGTACAGTAACACAGTAACACACTGTAGGGTACAGTAACACACTGTAGGGTACAGTAACACACTGTAGGGTACAGTAACACACTGTAGTGTACAGTAACACACTGTAGTGGACGGTAACACAATGTAGGGTACGGTAACACAATGTAGGGTACAGTAACACACTGTAGGGGACAGTAACACACTGTAGGGTACAGTAACACAGTAACACACTGTAGGGTACAGTAACACACTGTAGGGTACAGTAACACACTGTAGTGTACAGTAACACACTGTAGTACAGTAACACACTGTAACACACTGTAGGGGACAGTAACACACTGTAGGGTACAGTAACACAGTAACACACTGTAGGGTACAGTAACACACTGTAGGGTACAGTAACACACTGTAGGGTACAGTAACACACTGTAGTGTACAGTAACACACTGTAGTGTACAGTAACACACTGTAGTGGACGGTAACACAATGTAGGGTACGGTAACACAATGTAGGGTACGGTAACACACTGTAGTGGACGGTAACACACTGTAGTGTACGGTAACACACTGTAGTGTACGGTAACACACTGTAGTGTACAGTAACACCCTGTAGGGTACAGTAACACCCTGTAGGGTACAGTAACACACTGTAGGGTACAGTAACACACTGTAGGGTACAGTAACACTGTAGGGTACAGTAACACACTGTAGGGTACAGTAACACTGTAGGGTACAGTAACACTGTAGTGTACAGTAACACACTGTAGTGTACAGAAACACACTGTAGTGTACAGTAACACACTGTAGTGTACAGTAACACACTGTAGTGTACAGTAAGACACTGTAGTGGACAGTAACACACTGTAATGTACAGTAACACACTGTAGTGTACAGTAACACACTGTAGTGTACAGAAACACACTAATAGTAGTAGTACTGTAGTAGTACTCTAGTAGCACTAATAGTATCACTGTAGTAGTACTAGTAGTATGACTGTAGTATCACTGTAGTATCACTGTAGTAGTACTAATAGACATACTGTAGTATCACTGTAGTAGTACTAATAGACATACTGTAGTATCGCTGTAGTAGTACTAGTAGTATCACTGTAGTATCACTGTAGTAGTACTAATAGACATACTGTAGTATCGCTGTAGTAGTACTAGTAGTATCACTGTAGTATCGCTGTAGTAGTACTAATAGACGTACTGTAGTATTGCTGTAGTAGTACTAGTAGTATCACTGTAGTATCGCTGTAGTAGTACTAATAGACGTGCTGTAGTAGTATGTGTGTGTTTACCTGTTGTGTCCAGCCCTTTGGGTCGGGGGTTACACTGCTTGTGTCCCTGGCAGCTCCTCATCTCCATCAGCTGGGAATGGAGGGTGTTCAACACCTCTCTGTCCACGGAATACACCACGTTGGTCAACTATAAGACACACGGACACACAGACACACACACACGGACACACACAGACACACGGACACACAGACACACACACACGGACACACAAAAACACACACACACGGAGGCACACAGACACACACACAGACAGGCACAGACCCACACATACAGGCACAGACACACAGACACATACAGATACACAAACACACACAGATACACACAAAGACACACACATGGAGGCACACAGAGGCACACAGACAGACACACATACACACACAAACAGCCAAAGACAGCCACACACAGCCACACACAGACACACACAGACACACACAGACACACACAGACTTCAATACATAGTTTTCGACAGACAGAAAATACAAACTGCTACTGAAAGGTATCTGGAAGGGGAGGAGTCCACTCACCTGATAGGGGTCGTGGTTGAGGTCAAAGTACTCGAGGAAGCCCGTAGCGAACTCACAGAACAGGGTGTTGTGTGTCTCGTTGATGGTCCTCACGCACCAGTAGGTGTTGTTGTTGGAACTGGTGCAGGCACAGAATGCTCCCACTGGGGGATTAGAGGAAGGACAACAGGGTTAACTACTAACTAGAACAGAACGCTCCAACTGGAGGAAGGACAACAGGGTTAACTACTAACTAGAACAGAACCCTCTAACTGGAGGAAGGACAACAGGGTTAACTACTAACTAGAATAGAACCCTCCAACTGGAGGAAGGACAACAGGGTTAACTACTAACTAGAACAGAACCCTCCAGTGTAGTAACAGTGTACTGTTGGGGTAGTAACGGCGTAGTAACAGTGTAGTGTTGGCGTAGTAACGGTGTAGTAACAGTGTAGTGTTGGCGTAGTAACGGTGTAGTAACGGTGTAATAACAGTGTAGTGTTGACGTAGTAACAGTGTAGTGTTGGCGTATTAACGGTTTAGTAACCGTGTAGTAACAGTGTAGTGTTGGCGTATTAACGGTGTTGTAAAGGTGTAGTGTTGGCATATTAACGATGTAGTAATGGTGTAGTGTTGGCGTATTAACGGTGTAGTAATGGTGTAGTGTTGGCGTATTAATGGTGTAGTATCGGTGTAGTAACCGCGTAGTAACAGTGTAGTGTTGGTATATTAACGGTGTAGTAACAGTGTAGTGTTGGCGTATTAACGGTGTAGTAACAGTGTAGTGTTGGCGTATTAACGGTGTAGTAACAGTGTAGTGTTGGCGTATTAACAGTGTAGTAACAGTGTAGTGTTGGCGTATTAACGGTGTAGTAATGGTGTAGTGTTGGTATATTAATGGTGTAGTAATGGTGTAGTGTTGGTATATTACCGGTGTAGTAACGGTGTAGTAACAGTGTAGTGTTGGTATATTAACGGTGTAGTAACGGTGTAGTAACAGTGTAGTAACGGTGTAGTAACGGTGTAGTAACATCGTAGTAACATCGTAGTAACAGCGTAGTAACAGCGTAGTAACAGCGTAGTAACAGTGTAGTGTTGGCGTATTAACGGTGTAGTAACAGTGTAGTGTTGGCGTATTAACGGTGTAGTAACAGTGTAGTGTTGGCATATTAACGGTGTAGTAACAGTGTAGTGTTGGTATATTAACGGTGTAGTAACAGTGTAGTGTTGGCGTATTAACGGTGTAGTAACAGTGTAGTGTTGGTGTATTAACGGTGTAGTAACAGTGTAGTGTTGGCGTATTAACGGGGTAGTAACAGTGTAGTGTTGGTATATTAACGGTGTAGTAATGGTGTAGTAACGGTGTAGTAACATCGTAGTAACAGCGTAGTAACAGTGTAGTGTTGGCGTATTAACAGTGTTGTAAAGGTGTAGTGTTGGCATATTACCGGTGTAGTAACGGTGTAGTAACAGTGTATTAACGGTGTAGTAACAATGTAGTGTTGGCGTATTAACGGTGTAGTAATGGTGTAGTGTTGGTATATTAACGGTGTAGTAATGGTGTAGTGTTGGCATATTAACGGTGTAGTAATGTTGTAGTGTTGGCGTATTAATGGTGTAGTAACAGTGTAGTGTTGGTATATTACCGGTGTAGTAACAGTGTAGTAACAGCATAGTGTTGGCGTATTAACGGTGTAGTAACAGTGTAGTGTTGGTATATTAACGGCGTAGTAACAGTGTAGTAATGGTGTAGTAACGGTGTAGTAACAGTGTAGTAACAGCGTAGTGTTGGTATATTACCGGTGTAGTAACAGTGTAGTATCGGTGTAGTAACAGTGTAGTGTTGGTATATTACCGGTGTAGTAACAGTGTAGTATCGGTGTAGTAACAGTGTAGTGTTGGCGTAGTAACGGTGTAGTAACAGTGTAGTAACAGTGTAGTAACAGTGTAGTAACAGTGTAGTAACGGTCTAGTAACGGTATAGTGTCGGCGTATTAATGGTGTAGTAACAGTGTAATAACAATGTAGTAACGGTGTAGTAACAGTGTAGTGTTGGTATATTACCGGCGTAGTAACGGTGTAGTAACAGTGTAGTGTTGGTGTAGTACCGGTGTAGTAACAGTGTAGTACCGGTGTAGTAACAGTGTAGTAACGGTGTAGTAACAGTGTAGTAACAGTGTAGTAACAGTGTAGTAACAGTGTAGTGTTGGTATATTACCGGCGTAGTAACGGTGTAGTAACGGTGTAGTAACGGTGTAGTAACAGTGTAGTGTTGGCGTAGTACCGGTGTAGTAACAGTGTAGTAACGGTGTAGTAACGGTGTAGTAACGGTGTAGTAACGGTGTAGTAACGGTGTAGTAACAGTGTAGTGTTGGCGTAGTAACGGTGTAGTAACGGTGTAGTGGCGTACGGTTCCAGAAGGGGGCAGTCTGCCAGTGGTCGTTGTTGTGAGTGAAACAGGTGAGGCCAGGTAGACTACAGTCATCCCCATTTTTCAGCCTCTTTCTCTCTTTCCTCTCCTTTTTCTTCCGCCTGATCTCGTTAAACAGCTGCGTCTTCCCATCCACTTCTTGGGCCGCCTCCCTGCACAGACAGGACAGACAGACACACCCACCAAATAAAATTACAGACAGTAGTGCATTATATAGGGAAAAGTGTGCCAATTCAGACCCATTCTCCTGGCGCAAGGCGATGGTTAAGAGAGAAGGGCTGATTCCTTCCAGACTGAGTCACGGTATTGTGTTCCTACTGCCGCTTGTGACAATCCCTTCCAGACCTCTGCACAGAGGCAGGCTTGACTGGAGAACATGCAACCTCCATACAGGAACCATGAAGATTTACCACAAGACAGGATAATACACAACACATCATACAGTACCAGTCACCTACTCATTCCAGGGGTTTTTCTTTATTTGTTCTATTGTAGAACAATAGTGAAGACATCAAAACTACGACATAACACATACGGAATCATGTAGTAACCACAAAAGTGTTAAACAAATCAAAATCTATTTTATATTTGAGATTCTTCAAAGTAGCCACCTTTTTACCTCGATGACAAAAGGAAATGGCCTTCCCCAAACTGTTGCCACAATGTTGGGAGCACAGCATCGTCTAGAATGTCATTGTATGCTGTAGCGTTAAGATTTACCTTCACTGAAGCTAAGGGGTGTAGCCCGAACCATGAAAAACAGCCCCAGACCATTATTCCTCCACCAAACTTTACGGTCGGAACTATGCGTTGGGGCAAGTAGTGTTCTCCTGCCATCCACCAAACACAGATTAGTCTGTTGGACTGCCAGATGGTGAAGAGTGATTCATCACTCCAGAGAACGCGTTTCCACTGCTCCAGCGTCCAATTGTGGCGAGCTTTATACCACTCCAGCAGAGACTTGGCATTGCGCATGGTGATCTTAGGCTTGTGTGCGGCTGCTCGGCCATGGAAACCCATTTCATGAAGCTCCCGACGAACAGTTATTGTGCTGACGTTGATTCCAGAGGCAGTTTGGAACTCTGTAGTGAGGGTTGCAACCGAGGACAAACAATTTTTCTGCGGTACGCGCTTCAGCACTCGGCGGTCCCGTTCTGTGAGCTTGTGTAACTTATCACTTCGCGGCTGAGCCGTTGTTGCTCCTAGACGTTTTCACTTCGTTGACAGCAGCAGCTCTAGCAGGGCAGAAATGTGATGAACTGACTTGTTGGCAAGGTGGCATCCTATGACGGTGGAATGTTGAAAGTCACTGAGCTCTTCAGGAAGACCATGCTACTGCCAATGTTTGTCTATGGAGATTGCATGGCTGTGTGCTCGATTTTCCCCTAACTTTACCAGCCCTCCCCTAATTGGAGTAAACTATACGACAAGACGTAGGCTTCCACTTCCAGTTTATACATTTTACGGACACAGTATATATATTTTTTTAACATTAGTTATCTTTAGTTTGTTTTTAGTCCCCTCCTTCATCTACCCTAACCCCCTCTCATCTATCTCTGAACACCATCCAGTTATGAGTACTACCTGAAATATATATATTTTTTTAATCTGTGCTGTGATGTTTCATAAAAGTTCTGAACCTTTCTACTCTCATAGTTTCTACAGACCGTAAACTGAAGATAAACACGTTTGCTAACTGTATTGTTATATTATTGATCGATTCACGATGACTTTTTAAATCACCCAGCCGTGCTATCTGCAGAGTTAGCTACAGGTAAATGTTACAATTCAAAACCCATTCCTGAACCTGCGACCAAAAACAAGCTACTTATGGACAGTAGCGATTTTATTTCTGCAGTTCGAAGATGTATGGCTCAATCTATATGGCTCAATCTCTATGGCTCAATCTGTATGACTCAGCATGTATGGCTCAATCTATATGGCTCAATCTCTATGGCTCAGCATGTATGGCTCAATCTGTATGACTCAGCATGTATGACTCAATCTGTATGGCTCAGCATGTATGGCTCAGCATGTATGGCTCAATCTGTATGGCTCAGCATGTATGGCTCAGCATGTATGGCTCAGCATGTATGGCTCAGCATGTATGGCTCAATCTGTATGACTCAGCATATATGGCTCAATCTGTATGGCTCAGCATGTATGGCTCAATCTTTGTTTTTATTTTTAAAATGTTCTTAAACCATTGGTTGTCTTTAATACCTCTTCTTCAATGTTGGTCTTTAATAGTGACCTCTTCTTGCCACAGTCACATAATATTTGGGCTATTTTTTATCCACATCCAATAACAAGGCTATACAGTACAACAATAATTAGGCAAGTTAGCTGGCTAACTCATTGGTCCGTATTTGTTTGTATGCCTCTCAGTTGAATTAATTTTTAAATTATTTTTATTTAACCGGGCAAGTCAGTTAAGAACAAATTCTTATTTTCAATGACGGCCTAGGAACAGTGGGTTAACTGCCTGTTCGGGGGCAGAACGACAGATTTGTACCTTGTCAGCTCGGGGATTTGAACTTGCAACCTTTCGGTTACTAGTCCAACGCTCTAACCACTAGGCTACCTGCCACCTCTACACTCTAACCACTAGGCTACCCTGCCGCACCTACGCTCTAACCACTAGGCTACCCTGCCACCTCTACACTCTTAACCACTAGGCTACCCTACCACCTCTACACTCTAACCACTAGGCAACCCTGCCACCTCTACACTATAACCACTAGGCTACCTGCCACCTCTACACTCTAACCACTAGGCTACCTGCCACCTCTACACTCTAACCACTAGGCTACCTGCCACCTCTACACTCTAACCACTAGGCTACCTGCCACCTCTACACTCTAACCACTAGGCTACCCTACCACCTCTACACTCTAACCACTAGGCTACCTGCCACCTCTACACTCTAACCACTAGACTACCTGCCTCCTCTAACCACTAGGCTACCTGCCACCTCTACACTCTAACCACTAGGCTACCTGCCACCTCTACACTCTAACCACTAGACTACCTGCCTCCTCTACCCACTAGGCTACCTACCACCTCTACACTCTAACCACTAGGCTACCCTGCCGCCTCTACACTCTAACCACTAGGCTACCTTGCCGCGAATGAGGAAGCATTACAACTTTTTAGCAAGGCAAATACAAAAACACCAACCTCTTCTTTCCACAGTCACACTCATCAGGTCGCCTCCTCTTCAGATGACCTCTGACCTCCCGAAGGTTCTTTATCTTGTCCTGAAGGGCCTCGATCTGCAATCATATAAAGCGTACTTTTAATATTTTCATTCACACAGAGCGAGGAGAGAGAGAGTAGCTGATAGAAGAAAGGAAGGGAAGAGAGGAAGGGAAAGATAGGGGAGGGAAATAGATCAGACAGGACTGTTATGTGATGTTTAGAGAGTAAAGAGTCAGACAGGACTGATATGTGAGGTTTAGAGTAAAAGAGTCAGACAGGACTGTTACGTGATGTATAGAGTAAAGAGTCAGACAGGACTGATATTAGATTATAGAGTAAAGAGTCAGACAGGACTGTTACGTGATGTATAGAGTAAAGAGTCAGACAGGACTGATATTAGATTATAGAGTAAAGAGTCAGACAGGACTGTTACGTGATGTATAGAGTAAAGAGTCAGACAGGACTGTTACGTGATGTATAGAGTAAAGAGATCAGACAGGACTGTTACGTGATGTATAGAGTAAAGAGTCAGACAGGACTGATATTGGATTATAGAGTAAAGAGATCAGACAGGACTGTTATGTGATGTAAGATAGTTATGTGGTGTATAGAGACAGACTAACTTCCTGGTCCACATAGCTCTTATGGTCCTTCCAGGCTCTAGAGGAAGAGTAGATCTCTCTCTCACAGTGGACCGTGTCATTCATCAGGAAGTAACACCTGGGAGAAGGGAGAGGGAGGACTGTGTCATTCATCAGGAAGTAACACCTGGGAGAGGGGAGAGGGAGGACTGTGTCATTCATCAGGCAGTAACACCTGGGAGAGGGAGGACTGTGTCATTCATCAGGCAGTAACACCTGGGAGAGGGGAGAGGGGGGACTGTGTCATTCATCAGGCAGTAACACCTGGGAGAGGGGAGAGGGGGGACTGTGTCATTCATCAGGCAGTAACACCTGGGAGAGGGAGGACTGTGTCATTCATCAGGCAGTAACACCTGGGAGAGGGGAGAGGGAGGACTGTGTCATTCATCAGGCAGTAACACCTGGGAGAGGGAGGACTGTGTCATTCATCAGGCAGTAACACCTGGGAGAGGGGAGAGGGAGGACTGTGTCATTCATCAGGCAGTAACACCTGGGAGAGGGAGGACTGTGTCATTCATCAGGCAGTAACACCTGGGAGAGGGAGGACTGTGTCATTCATCAGGCAGTAACACCTGGGAGAGGGGAGAGGGAGGACTGTGTCATTCATCAGGCAGTAACACCTGGGAGAGGGGAGAGGGAGGACTGTGTCATTCATCAGGCAGTAACACCTGGGAGAGGGAGGACTGTGTCATTCATCAGGCAGTAACACCTGGGAGAGGGAGGACTGTGTCATTCATCAGGCAGTAACACCTGGGAGAGGGGAGAGGGAGGACTGTGTCATTCATCAGGCAGTAACACCTGGGAGAGGGGAGAGGGAGGACTGTGTCATTCATCAGGCAGTAACACCTGGGAGAGGGAGGACTGTGTCATTCATCAGGCAGTAACACCTGGGAGAGGGAGGACTGTGTCATTCATCAGGCAGTAACACCTGGGAGAGGGGGGACTGTGTCATTCATCAGGCAGTAACACCTGGGAGAGGGAGGACTGTGTCATTCATCAGGCAGTAACACCTGGGAGAGGGAGGACTGTGTCATTCATCAGGCAGTAACACCTGGGAGAGGGAGGACTGTGTCATTCATCAGGCAGTAACACCTGGGAGAGGGAGGACTGTGTCATTCATCAGGCAGTAACACCTGGGAGAGGGGGGACTGTGTCATTCATCAGGCAGTAACACCTGGGAGAGGGGGACTGTGTCATTCATCAGGCAGTAACACCTGGGAGAGGGAAAAAGGCCTTAACTGCACCGCCAGGCCAAACCCCCCAAAGAGCAAGTTAAGCAGACATTGGCTAGGGAAATATTCCCTCGGTAGGAACGATGTCATACTTGTGTGTGACCTTGACAGAGTTCGGGTACCCCACGGCGTTGGTATCATCCGCTAGCATCTCCTCTGACCTGTCGTCTGACTCCAAGGCAAACTCGGGGTCCTCCTGCTCATAGTGACGCTTTTTGATGACACGTCTCTGCACGGCTGACTGGTCATCTTCCGCGAGGTCAACGTCATAGATCTGCCCTTCGAACTCCACGGACAGAGATCTGGTGGGTCGAGTATGGACGAAACGAGGCCTGTAGCCTAATAGGTATTATAGCAGAGGGAGTATAACACACTTTTATTTTCTTGTGTCATTTTTATAGATGTTTCTCTTACAAGATTTAACACAACAAACACAACAGACTGTCAACAGCCTACAGTGATACAGATCCAGACAGTCATTCAGCCCACAGTGATAAAGATCCAGACAGTCATTCAGCCCACAGACAGTCATTCAGCCCACAGACAGTCATTCAGCCCACAGTGATAAAGATCCAGACAGTCATTCAGCCCACAGTGATAAAGATTCAGACAGTCATTCAGCCCACAGTGATAAAGATCCAGACAGTCATTCAGCCCACAGTGATAAAGATTCAGACAGTCATTCAGCCCACAGTGATAAAGATCTCCAGCATGTGATGAATCAAATTTAACATACATGTTGGTATGGGACTATGTAAAGATATACTGAAATTAAATTAATTGAATGTGGAAAAAGTCAATTCAGTAGCAATGTCTCTTAATTCCACTAGGTGGCGCCAAAACATTCCAAACTACCAGATCCTTGGCAGACGTGACAGAGCGCCTTCTCATCTCAACTACATATCCACCAGACCACTGATCTAATGTCAGAAGGTGTATTCGTCTGGCTCTCTCTCTCCTCTGCATCGGCCTCTCTTTATAGCCATGCATAATCCCGAGCGTGTAAATCAAGGCTCTGACAAAACACAGACATGATCATTTTCCCCATTGCTATACACACACAGACTGACATACAGAGCGGTTAAGTCCACAGAGGGACATCTGTTGAAATCAAAATCAAATCGATTGTTATTGATCACATACACATATTTATCAGATGTTATTACAACAGTGCGGTAATATCTAACAATTCACAACAATACACACAAATCTTAAAGTACAAGAACGGAATGAAGAAATATATAAGTATATTAGGACGAACAATGTCGGAGTGACACAGACTAAAATGCAGTAGAATAGAATATAGTATTTACATATGAGATGAGTAAAACAGTATGTAAACATTATTAAAGTGGCTAGTGATTCCATGTCTATGTACAGTATATAGGGCAG
>NC_060184.1:79508123-79525623 GCF_021184085.1 Oncorhynchus gorbuscha | reverse complement strand
CCAGATGGGACTCATTCTCTCCCAAACCTAAAGGAGAAACCAATGTTTTCTCTGGTAGGCACAACCTACCTGGCACCCCTATAAATAATAACCTCAAGTCAAAACCGTTACAATATATTGGCTGCATACGCTGGCTACATACACTGTACACACCAGAGAGCACATCAATAAGTGCATCATTTCCCCCTTCTCTCTCTTTAATAAATGATTGAGTGGTACGTGTGCACATGTAAGTGCTAAATTTAACAACGTGTTTGGTTCACATTAGCCTCAGAAAGCACTGCTGAGTGCTACCTGAACATTGGGCCAATTAGTATTGTTCAGGTTTGATGGTTGGTGGCTGGTTGCGTGTGTGTGTGTGTGTGTGTGTGTGTGTGTGTGTGTGTGTGTGTGTGTGTGTGCGTGTGGTCTGCCACCCCCTTTAATGGGCCTGGGAACCATCCAGACATTAGTCCCATTTTCAAACATAGCTCAAATGTCCAATTACTGTAGGATTGTGGTAAACGGCTATTTGAGTTACGGCTGTCTGTTGACGTTGCTTCCAAAACGGCACCCTATTCCCTACACAGTGCATTACTTTAGACCAGAGCCCAAAGGCACCCTATTCCCTACACAGTGCATTACTTTAGACCAGAGCCCAAAGGCACCCTATTCCCTACACAGTGCACTACATTAGACCACATTTGTACCCTATATACACTGAGTGTACAAAACATTAGGAACACCTTTTTGTCCTCAGAACAGCATCAATTCGTCGGGACGTGGGACTCTACAAGGTGTCGAAAGCGTTCCACAGGGATACTGGCCCCATGTTGACTCTACAAGGTGTCGAAAGCGTTCCACAGGGATACTGGCCCCATGTTGACTCTACAAGGGGATGAAAGCGTTCCACAGGGATACTGGCCCCATGTTGACTCTACAAGGGGATGAAAGCGTTCCTCAGGGATACTGCCCCATGTTGACTCTACAAGGGGATGAAAGCGTTCCACAGGGACTGGCCCCATGTTGACTCTACAAGGTGTAGAAAGTGTTTCACAGGGATACTGGCCCCATGTTGTCTCAATGCTTTCCACAGTTGTGTCAAGTTGGCTAGATGTCCTTTGGGTGGTTGGATACACAATTGGAAACTGTTTTTAGGGTGAAAAATAGCATTGCAGTTCTTGACACACTCAAACCGATGTGCCTACTACCGTTACCCCCGTTTCAAAAGCACCTAAATATTTTGTCTTGCCCATTCACCCTCTGAATGGCACACAGACGCAACGTGTTAAGGCAGTTTATTACGTACACGGCCCTGTTCGCCAAAACAGTTTGCTCCTAGAGACGTGTCTGTGGTTGGCTATATAAATCAGGCAGACAGGCATCGAGGCATTCAGTTACTGTTCCATTGAATGTTAGAATGGACGAGTGACCTAAGCAACCTTCAGTATGATCACGGTGCCAGACGTGCCATGTTCAAATATCTCTGAAATAGGCCTCCTGGGCTTTTCCCGCATGACCGTGTCTAGGGTTTACTGAGAACGGTGCGACCAACAATAAACATCCAGTCAGCGCCAGTCCTGTGGGCGAAAACAGCTCGTTGACGAGAGAGACGTGGAAGGAGAACGGCGAGAATGGTGCAAGCTAACAGGCGGGCCACAAACGGCTAAAATAACGTTGCAGTACAACAGCGGTGTGCAGAACACACAACTGATCGGTCCTTGTCACAGATGGGCTGTTGCAGCAGACGACCACACCGGGTTCCTATCAGCTAAAAACAAGTAGAAGCAGCTCCAGTGGGCACCGCCATCACCAACACTGGAAGAACAATGCCTGGTCCGATAACTCCTGGTTCCTGTTGCGTCATGGCAGAGTCAGGAAGTGGCGTTAGCAGTATGAGTCCATGTATCGCATCCTGCCTGGTGTCAACGGTACAGGCTGGTGGTGTAATGGTGTGGAGAATGTTTTCCTGGCACACGTTAGGTCCCTTGATACCAATTGAGCAACACTTCCATGACACAAAAAATTCAGGCTGTTCTGGAGGCAAAGGAGGGTCCGACCCGTAACTAGATTGACGTACCTAATAAACTGGCCACTTAGTGTATATGCTGTCTGCTATGGCTAAGTCTGACTACAATGCAGGATTTCTACTTCATGACCACTGGCAAAAACTGTTTCTGGAATAAACTCTAACTTGTCAGTATGTTGGGGAGAACTCCCAGGTACTTTATATAGCATGTGAGATCACAAGGGTGATGCTTTAGTGTCAGTATGTTGGGGGGAACCCCCAGGTACTTTATATAGCATGTGAGGTCACGAGGGTGATGCTTTAGTGTCAGTATGTTGGGGGGAACCCCCAGGTTCTTTATATAGCATGTGAGATCACGAGGGTGATGCTTTAGTGTTAGTATGTTGGGGGGAACTCCCAGGTACTTTATATAGCATGTGAGATCACGAGATCACTTTAGTGAATGTCTGCCTGTGTGTGTGTGTGTCTGTACACAAATACCTGTCCAGGCTGTTCACAAGGTGTCTGGAACTCTGCCTGTTGACACACCTCTTTGACCTTCTTGTGTTTGGGCAGGCTGTTGGTGTTCTGGGTGGTTGAACTGCCACCTCTGTCCTCCCTCTTCCTCAGGAGTTTACTGTAGAGGAGACACGTGAGGTGGAGAGGTACAGATCAGGGAGAGGTACAGATCAGGACAAGAGAGGTACAGATCAGGACAAGAGAGGTACAGATTAGGACAAGAGAGGTACAGATTAGGACAAGAGAGGTACAGATTAGGACAAGAGAGGTACAGATTAGGACAAGAGAGGTACAGATTAGGACAAGAGAGGTACAGATTAGGACAAGAGAGGTACAGATGAGGATCAGGACAGAGATACAGATTAGGATCAGGACAGGACATAGGTACAGATTAGGACAAGAGGGAGGTACAGATTAGGACAAGAGGGAGGTACAGATTGGGACAGGACAGAGGTACAGATTAGGACAGGACAGAGGTACAGATCAGGATTAGGACAAGAGAGAGGTACATATTAGGACAGAGGTACAGATTAGGACAGGACAGAGGTACAGGTCAGGATTAGGACAGAGGTACAGGTCAGGATTAGGACAGAGGTACAGGTTAGGATTAGGACAGAGGTACAGGTTAGGATTAGGACAGAGGTACAGGTTAGGATTAGGACAGAGGTACAGGTTAGGATTAGGACAGAGGTACAGGTTAGGATTAGGACAGAGGTACAGGTTAGGATTAGGACAGAGGTACAGGTTAGGATTAGGACAGAGGTACAGGTTAGGATTAGGACAGAGGTACAGGTTAGGATTAGGACAGAGGTACAGGTTAGGATTAGGACAGAGGTACAGGTTAGGATTAGGACAGAGGTACAGGTTAGGATTAGGACAGAGGTACAGGTCAGGATTAGGACAGAGGTACAGGTCAGGATTAGGATTAGGACAGAGGTACAGGTCAGGATTAGGATTAGGACAGAGGTACAGGTCAGGATTAGGACAAAGGTACAGGTCAGGATTAGGAGAGAGGTACAGGTCAGGATTAGGATTAGGACAGAGGTACAGGTCAGGATTAGGATTAGGACAGAGGTACAGGTCAGGATTAGGATTAGGACAGAGGTACAGGTCAGGATTAGGACAGAGGTACAGGTCAGGATTAGGAGAGAGGTACAGGTTAGGATTAGGACAGAGGTACAGGTCAGGATTAGGATTAGGACAGAGGTACAGGTCAGGATTAGGATTAGGACAGAGGTACAGGTTAGGATTAGGACAGGTACAGGTTAGGATTAGGACAGAGGTACAGGTCAGGATTAGGAGAGAGGTACAGGTTAGGATTAGGACAGAGGTAGGTCAGGTTAGGATTAGGACAGAGGTACAGGTCAGGATTAGGACAGAGGTACAGGTCAGGGTTAGGACAGAGTACAGGTCAGGGTTAGGACAGAGGTACAGGTCAGGATTAGGACAGGACAGAGGTACAGGTCAGGATTAGGACAGGACAGAGGTACAGGTCAGGATTAGGACAGAGGTACAGGTCAGGATTAGGACAGAGGTACAGGTCAGGGTTAGGACAGAGGTACAGGTCAGGGTTAGGACAGAGGTCAGGGTTAGGACAGAGGTCAGGGTTAGGACAGGACAGAGGTACCGTTCAGGATTAGGACAGGACAGAGGTACAGGTCAGGATTAGGACAGAGGTCAGAGGTTAGGACAGGAGGGGTTAGGACAGGACAGGTCAGGGCTCAGGGTTAGGACAGGACAGAGGCCGTTAGGACAGGTCAGGATTAGGACAGAAGATGCCCAGATTAGGATACAGGTCAGGGTTAGGACTAGTCTGTTCTCTGTTAGCCCAGCGCTAGTCTGTTCTCTGTTAGTCCAGGGCTAGTCTAATCTCTGTTAGCCCAGGGCTAGTCTGTTCTCTGTTAGTCAGGATCTGTTCTCTGTTAGCCCAGGACTGTTCTCTGTTAGAGGTACTGGTCTCTGTTAGCCCAGGGCTAGTCTGGTCTCTGTTAGCACAGGGCTAGTCTGGTCTCTGTTAGCCCAGGGCTAGTCTGGTCTCTGTTAGCCCAGGGCTAGTCTGGTCTCTGTTAGCCCAGGGCTAGTCTGGTCTCTGTTAGCCCAGGGCTCTCTGTTAGCCCAGGGCTAGTCTGGTCTCTGTTAGCCCAGCGCTAGTATGGTCTCTGTTAGCCCAGGCTTAGTCTGTTTTCTGTTAGCCCAGGGCTAGTCTGTTCCCTGTTAGCCCAGGGCTAGTCCATTCTCTGTTAGCCCAGTGCTAGTCTGTTCTCTGTTAGCCCAGGGCTAGTGTGCTCTCTGTTAGCCCAGTGATAGTCTGTTCTCTGTTAGCCCAGGGCTAGTCTGTTCTCTGTTAGCCCAGGGCTAGTCTGTTTAAAAAAAATATATGTATATATTTTTAAATTTCACCTTTTAACAGCTAGGCTAGTTGAGAACCAGTTCTCATTTCCAACTGCGACCTGTTGCTGCTCTAGCCAACTGACATGTTGACAAACCTATTATTGTTGCCTTGTCTAGACAATTATATTTTTGGCTGAACCCAGAATCAGTCTGGTACCTTAAATATAAAGACGGAGTAAAATGGTTGTAGAACTTGGCTACAAAGCTGAAGCATTGCCAGTACATAAACAACGTCTGTTAACCTCTAACGCTACAATACAGAGCTACAACCACTAGTGAGTAACTTCTCTGTTAGCTCTATCTTGTCAGACAGGACAGCAGTCCCAAACACTCTCAAAGCCAAGGGGACAGGTTGTACTTTAGGGTCACAGTGTTGTTGTCATAGCGATTATGTCTGTGTGTCTGGAGAATGTAGTCAGTGTTAGCGGAGGCAGGAAGTTGGCAGGCGGTGGTTGGCAGAACAGTTGGCTATTGGTTGGCAGGGCCGTGTGGATCTGCGGGCTAGAGTGGTGCCAGTGAGCCAAAGCCAGGGGGAGGTCAATGTGCTTGGCCCACGGTAGAGCTGGCCAGGGCTGGGTAGAGAGAAGGGCAGGGTGCACCCCAAATGGTACCCTATTCCCTATAGGTCCTGTCAAAACCACTACATAGGGAATAGAGTACCATTTGACTAGAGACACTACATAGGGAATAGGGTACCATTTGACCAGAGGCACTACATATGGGATGGGTCAGAGTCCGGGGATGGCTTTCTTGGCATCCAGAGACAGAACGTAGTGTTAGTGTAGATGGAGCTCAGACCGTAGGTAATGTGCTGGAGCTACAATTACAGCCAAGGACAGTTGCACATAACACAATGGTTCTGACCATGAGAATACAGGGAGCTCCAAAAGTATTGGGATAGTAACAATTCTGTTGTTTGATTTGGCTCAGTACTCCAGCACTCTGGATTTTAAATGATAAAGTGACTATGAGTGTAGACTGTCAGCTATAATTTAAGAGTATATTCATCCATATCGGGTGAACCATTTAGAAATTACAGCACTTTGTTTTGTGCATGGCCCTACATTTTAGCAAGTAAGAGGCATAAATATCATACCCCACCCAAAAGGCTAACCTCCCATGTTATTGTAATGGTGAGAGGTTAGCATGTCTTGGAGATATGATATAAAATGCTATCCTCCCATGTTATTGTAATGGTGTGAGGTTATCATGTCTTGGAGATATGATATAAAATGCTAACCTCCCATGTTATTGTAATGGTGAGAGGTTAGCATGTCTTGGAGATATGATATAAAATGCTATCCTCCCATGTTATTGTAATGGTGTGAGGTTATCATGTCTTGGAGATATGATATAAAATGCTAACCTCCCATGTTATTGTAATGGTGAGAGGTTAGCATGTCTTGGAGATATGATATAAAATGCTAACCTCCCATGTTATTGTAATGGTGAGAGGTTAGCATGTCTTGGAGATATGATATAAAATGCTATCCTCCCATGTTATTGTAATGGTGAGAGGTTATCATGTCTTGGGGATATGATATAAAATGCTATCCTCCCATGTTATTGTAATGGTGAGAGGTTATCATGTCTTGGGGATATGATATGAAATGCTATCCTCCCATGTTATTGTAATGGTGAGAGGTTAGCATGTCTTGGGGATATGATATGAAATGCTATCCTCCCATGTTATTGTAATGGTGAGAGGTTATCATGTCTTGGGGATATGATATGAAATGCTATCCTCCCATGTTATTGTAATGGTGAGAGGTTATCATGTCTTGGGGATATGATATGAAATGCTATCCTCCCATGTTATTGTAATGGTGAGAGGTTATCATGTCTTGGGGATATGATATAAAATGCTATCCTCCCATGTTATTGTAATGGTGAGAGGTTATCATGTCTTGGGGATATGATATGAAATGCTAACCTCCCATGTTATTGTAATGGTGAGAGGTTATCATGTCTTGGGGATATGATATGAAATGCTAACCTCCCATGTTATTGTAATGGTGAGAGGTTATCATGTATTGGGGATATGATATAAAATGCTATCCTCCCATGTTATTGTAATGGTGAGAGGTTATCATGTCTTGGGGATATGATATGAAATGCTAACCTCCCATGTTATTGTAATGGTGAGAGGTTATCATGTCTTGGGGATATGATATGAAATGCTATCCTCCCATGTTATTGTAATGGTGAGAGGTTAGCATGTCTTGGGGATATGATATAACATGCTAACCTCCCATGTTATTGTAATGGTGAGAGGTTATCATGTCTTGGGGATATGATATGAAATGCTAACCTCCCATGTTATTGTAATGGTGAGAGGTTATCATGTCTTGGGGATATGATATGAAATGCTATCCTCCCATGTTATTGTAATGGTGAGAGGTTAGCATGTCTTGGGGATATGATATAACATGCTAACCTCCCATGTTATTGTAATGGTGAGAGGTTAGCATGTCTTGGGGATATGAT
This sequence comes from Oncorhynchus gorbuscha, assembly GCF_021184085.1. Lineage (NCBI taxonomy): Eukaryota > Metazoa > Chordata > Actinopteri > Salmoniformes > Salmonidae > Oncorhynchus > Oncorhynchus gorbuscha. Next base: position 79,518,239 of record NC_060184.1, on the reverse strand, counting down.
ATAAAATGCTATCCTCCCATGTTATTGTAATGGTGAGAGGTTAGCATGTCTTGGAGATATGATATGAAATGCTATCCTCCCATGTTATTGTAATGGTGAGAGGTTATCATGTCTTGGGGATATGATATAAAATGCTATCCTCCCATGTTATTGTAATGGTGAGAGGTTAGCATGTCTTGGGGATATGATATAAAATGCTATCCTCCCATGTTATTGTAATGGTGAGAGGTTAGCATGTCTTGGGGATATGATATAAAATGCTATCCTCCCATGTTATTGTAATGGTGAGAGGTTAGCATGTCTTGGGGATATGATATAAAATGCTATCCTCCCATGTTATTGTAATGGTGAGAGGTTAGCATGTCTTGGGGATATGATATGATAAAATGCTATCCTCCCATGTTATTGTAATGGTGAGAGGTTAGCATGTCTTGGGGATATGATATAAAATGCTATCCTCCCATGTTATTGTAATGGTGAGAGGTTAGCATGTCTTGGGGATATGATATAAAATGCTAACCTCCCATGTTATTGTAATGGTGAGAGGTTAGCATGTCTTGGGGATATGATATAAAATGCTATCCTCCCATGTTATTGTAATGGTGAGAGGTTAGCATGTCTTGGGTGATATGATATAAAAATGCTATCCTCCCATGTTATTGTAATGGTGAGAGGTTAGCATGTCTTGGGGATATGATATAAAATGCTAACCTCCCATGTTATTGTAATGGTGAGAGGTTAGCATGTCTTGGGGATATGATATAAAATGCTAACCTCCCATGTTATTGTAATGGTGAGAGGTTAGCATGTCTTGGGGATATGATATAAAATGCTATCCTCCCAATGTTATTGTAATGGTGAGAGGTTAGCATGTCTTGGGGATATGATATAAAATGCTAACCTCCCATGTTATTGTAATGGTGAGAGGTTAGCATGTCTTGGGGATATGATATAAAATGCTATCCTCCCATGTTATTGTAATGGTGAGAGGTTAGCATGTCTTGGGGATATGATATAAAATGCTATCCTCCCATGTTATTGTAATGGTGAGAGGTTAGCATGTCTTGGGGATATGATATAAAATGCTATCCTCCCATGTTATTGTAATGGTGAGAGGTTAGCATGTCTTGGGGATATGATATAAAATGCTATCCTCCCATGTTATTGTAATGGTGAGAGGTTAGCATGTCTTGGGGATATGATATAAAATGCTATCCTCCCATGTTATTGTAATGGTGAGAGGTTAGCATGTCTTGGGGATATGATATTTTTTGTGGCTAACTTTCTCACTCATCATTATTCACAATTCATTCAGGACTATCCAAAATCATGGTAGCATTGATATTTTTAATTTACAATAAAAGTGACTCCAAAATGACACAATCCTCTGTTTACCAATCATTTCCACAACATGTGAAACAACCAAAAACAAACTGCAAATGCAACAACAAGTTTGAAGAGTCAAAAGCTTAATGTAGTCATTGTGTGCTAGGAATATGGGACCAAATACTACACTGGTAAGTGAATTTGTTCCAATACTTTTTGTCCCCTAAAACGGGGGAACTATGTACAGGAAGTGATGTAATCTCTAAAAGGTTTACCTGTTATGGATAAAAAATACCCTCAAATTAAAGCTGACAGGCAGCACTTTAATGTCATCAATCCAAAGTACAGAGTACAGAAACAAAACTGTCACTGTCCCAATACTGTTGGAGCTCACTGTATTACAGGATGTGAGATAGTCATTACTCAACAACTTGACCATTTTTAAAGCAGTTTCCTGGAACAGAACAGAGCAGCCAATGAGCTGAATGGGAGGCAGTTAACCGGAACAGAACAGCCAATTAGCTGAAGGGAATGGGAGGCAGTTTCCTGGAACAGAACAGAGCAGCCAATGAGCTGAATGGGAGGCAGTTAACCGGAACAGAACAGCCAATGAGCTGAAGGGAATGGGAGGCAGTTTCCTGGAACAGAACAGAGCAGCCAATGAGCTGAATGGGAGGCAGTTAACCGGAACAGAACAGCCAATGAGCTGAAGGGAATGGGAGGCAGTTTCCTGGAACTGAACAGAGCAGCCAATGAGCTGAAGGGAATGGGAGGCAGTTAACTGGAACAGAACAGCCAATGAGCTGAAGGGAATGGGAGGCAGTTAACTGGAACAGAACGGAGCAGCCAATGAGGTGAAGGGAATGGGAGGCAGTTAACTGGAACAGAACGGAGCAGCCAATGAGGTGAAGGGAATGGGAGGCAGTTAACTGGAACAGAACAAAGCAACCAATGAGGTGAAGGGAATGGGAGGCAGTTAACTGGAACAGAACGGAGCAGCCAATGAGGTGAAGGGAATGGGAGGCAGTTAACTGGAACAGAACGGAGCAGCCAATGAGGTGAAGGGAATGGGAGGCAGTTAACTGGAACAGAACGGAGCAGCCAATGAGGTGAAGGGAATGGGAGGCAGTTAACTGGAACAGAACGGAGCAGCCAATGAGGTGAAGGGAATGGGAGGCAGTTAACTGGAACAGAACGGAGCAGCCAATGAGGTGAAGGGAATGGGAGGCAGTTAACTGGAACAGAACAGAGCAGCCAATGAGCTGAATGGGAGGCAGTTAACTGGAACAGAACAGAGCAACCAATGAGGTGAAGGGAATGGGAGGCAGTTTCCTGGAACTGAACAGAGCAGCCAATGAGCTGAAGGGAATGGGAGGCAGTTAACTGGAACAGAACAGAGCAACCAATGAGGTGAAGGGAATGGGAGGCAGTTAACTGGAACTGAACAGAGCAGCCAATGAGCTGAAGGGAATGGGAGGCAGTTAACTGGAACAGAACAGAGCAGCCAATGAGCTGAATGGGAGGCAGTTTCCTGGAACTGAACAGAGCAGCCAATGAGCTGAAGGGAATGGGAGGCAGTTAACTGGAACAGAACAGAGCAGCCAATGAGCTGAAGGGAATGGGAGGCAGTTAACTGGAACAGAACAGAACAGCCAATGAGCTGAAGGGAATGGGAGGCAGTTAACTGGAACAGAACAGGGGAACAGGAGTGGATGACTGTGTGTGTGAGGGTTATATCCCAAATGTCACCAGCCTTACCAGTCTTCCAATGCAGGCACCACAGAGCAGAAAAGCAACAAAGTTTTTTTTTTAAATGACAAACATATGTCACTTTAAAGCTCTTAGTGTCAATCGCTTCCATGTGTGAACTTTCACGAAGCACCAGGCAGGCATTTATAGCTCCTAACGTCGACCAAATAATGCTAAAAATAGATATCCCCAACCGGCCTGTGTGTGTGTGTGCTTGTCTGAAGAGGACACTGAGTTTTGACAGTGTGAGGGCACCTCCGTGTGTGTGTGTGTGCGTGTGTCAGTTTACCCTCTCTCCACCAGGAATGTATCTCTCCAGACTTTGGGTTTCCGATTGCGTTTGAATCTGGAAAGACAGAATGCCTCTTTAGTTGATAGAATTCAAAGTGGGCCTGACATTACACTTACCAATGGCTCCTTTCCAAATGGCGCCCTACGTAGTGCACTCCATTTGACCAGGACAAATTGAGTTACCCATAGGATCCTGGTCAAAAGCAGTGCACTACGTAGGGAATAGGGTGCCATTTGGGACTCCAAACCATGAGCTACGTTGGTCTGCCAGTGCACAGCCAGAGCTATGATTATAAGATTCCTAAAGATTTGCGGAGTCAAGATAAGGAACTGAAATGTGTTCAACGTGAAACCCTGAATCATTGACTTGGTTTACAGGATCGATATCCCACAGATGTTTTGTTTTACCTTGCTCTGTCTCCCTATTTCCCATAGTGCTCTGGCTAAGACTAGTGTCAGTTTATAGGGAATATGGAGCCATTTGGGATGCACTTTTAGTCTGTGAATGTTTTATTTTGAGACTGGAAGTGTGTGCTTTATGTAACCGCTACATATTTTTTGTGTGTTTTGTAACATGTGTGTAAACACTGCAATGTTTAAAACGTCAGAATGACGTGATCTAAATGTATCCAATGGTTTATAGCAGAATATATTTTGTGTGGAAAGGTTTTACTTGAAATAGAAAGATGCTTAATCTCAATGGCATTACCTGGTGTTCTAAATGTTGTGTTCTAAATGTTGGGTGTTCTAAATGTTGAGTGTTCTAAATGTTGGGTGTTCTAAATGTTGAGTGTTCTAAATGTTGGGTGTTCTAAATGTTGGGTGTTCTAAATGTTGAGTGTTCTAAATGTTGAGTGTTCTAAATGTTGAGTGTTTAATTTTTTATGATTTTTCTCCCCAATTTCGTGGTATCCTATTGGTAGTTACTGTCTTGTTTCGTCGCTGCAACTCCCGTACGGACTCGGGAGAGGCAAAGGTCGAGAGCTGTGAGTCCTCTGGAACACAACCCTGCCAAGCCGTACTGCTTCTTGACACAATGCCCGCTTAACCCGGAAGCCAGACACACCAATGTGTCGGAGGAAACACCGTACACCTGGCGACCGTGTCAGCGGGCATTGCGTCCGGCCCGCCACAGGAGTCTCTAAAGCCCGATGGGACAAGAACATCCCTGCCGGCCAAACCCTCCCCTAACCCGGACGACGTTGGGCCAAATGTACGCCTCCCCATGGGTCTCCCGGTCGCGGCCGGCTGCGACAGAGCCTGGACTCAAACCAGGATCTCTAGTGGCACAGCTAGCACTGTGATGCAGTGCCTTAGACCACTGCACCACTCGGGAGGCCTGAGTAGAATATATATTTCAAAATTATATGCCACCCTTCATACCTGTTGTTGTATATGAACCCCATTTCTATATGAACCCCATTCCTACCTGTTGTATATGAACCCCATTCCTACCTGTTGTATATGAACCCCATTCCTACCTGTGTATACCCCATTCCTACCTGTTGTATAAGAACCCCATTCCTACCTGTGTTGTATATCACCCCATTCCTACCTGTTGTATATCACCCCATTCCTACCTGTTGTATATGAACCCCATTCCTACCTGTTGTATATGAACCCCATTCCTACCTGTTGTATATCACCCCATTCCTACCTGTTGTATATCAACCCCATTCCTACCTGTTGTATATGAACCCCATTCCTACCATATCACCCCATTCCTACCTGTTGTATATCCCCATTCCTACCTGTTGTATATCCCCATTCCTACCTGTTGTATATGAACCCCATTCCTACCTGTGTATATGAACCCCATTCCTACCTGTTGTATATGAACCCCATTCCTACCTGTTGTATATCACCCCATTCCTACCTGTTGTATATGAACCCCATTCCTACCTGTTGTATATCATTCCTACCTGATGTATATGAACCCCATTCCTACCTGTTGTATATCACCCCATTCCTACCTGTTGTATATGAACCCCATTCCTACCTGTTGTATATGAACCCCATTCCTACCTGTTGTATATGTATATCACCCCATTCCTACCTGTTGTATATCACCCCATTCCTACCTGTTGTATATCACCCCATTCCTACCTGATGTATTCCTACCTGACCCCATTCCTACCTGTATGAACCCCATTCCTACCTGTTGTATATCACCCCATTCCTACCTGTTGTATATGAACCCCATTCCTACCTGATATATATGAACCCCATTCCTACCTGTTGTATATGAACCCCATTCCTACCTGTTGTATATCACCCCACTCCTACCTGTATATATGAACCCCATTCCTACCTGATGTATATGAACCCCATTCCTACCTGTTGTATATGAACCCCATTCCTACCTGTTGTATATGAACCCCATTCCTACCTGTTGTATATCACCCCATTCCTACCTGTTGTATATCACCCCATTCCTACCTGTTGTATATGAACCCCATTCCTACCTGTTGTATATGAACCCAATTCCTACCTGTTGTATATGAACCCCATTCCTACCTGTTGTATATCACCCCATTCCTACCTGTTGTATATGAACCCCATTCCTACCTGTTGTATATCACCCCATTCCTACCTGATGTATATGAACCCCATTCCTACCTGTTGTATATCACCCCATTCCTACCTGTTGTATATGAACCCCATTTCTACCTGTTGTATATGAACCCCATTTCTACCTGTTGTATATCACCCCATTCCCACCTGATGTATATGAACCCCATTCCCACCTGATGTATATCACCCCATTCCTACCTGTTGTATATGAACCCCATTCCTACCTGATGTACATGAACCCCATTCCTACCTGTTGTATATGAACCCCATTCCTACCTGATGTATATGAACCCCATTCCCACCTGATGTATATGAACCCCATTCCTACCTGTTGTATATGAACCCCATTCCTACCTGTTGTATATGAACCCCATTCCTACCTGTTGTATATGAACCCCATTCCTACCTGTTGTATATGAACCCCATTCCTACCTGTTGTATATGAACCCCATTCCTACCTGTTGTATATGAACCCCATTCCTACCTGTTGTATATGAACCCCATTCCTACCTGTTGTATATCACCCCATTCCTACCTGATGTATATGAACCCCATTCCCACCTGATGTATATCACCCCATTCCTACCTGTTGTATATGAACCCCATTCCTACCTGATGTACATGAACCCCATTCCTACCTGTTGTATATGAACCCCATTCCTACCTGATATATATGAACCCCATTCCTACCTGTTGTATATCACCCCATTCCTACCTGTTGTATATCACCCCACTCCTACCTGATGTATATGAACCCCATTCCTACCTGATGTATATGAACCCCATTCCTACCTGTTGTATATGAACCCCATTCCTACCTGTTGTATATGAACCCCTTTCCTTCCATGTTGTATATAATCCCCATTCCTACCTGTTGTATATGAACCCCATTCCTACCTGTTGTATATGAACCCCATTCCTACCTGTTGTATATGAACCCCATTCCCACCTGTTTCCAGTCTTCTCCTGGTCCAGTAGTTTGAGGATGGACTTCCCGTCCATGTCTGGAGGCGTGTCCAGCCCAGCCATGTGCAGTATGGTGGGGGCCAGATCAATGTTCAACACCAGCTGAGGGACACTGGGGAAGAACAGTACAACAACGTCATTAACACCAACAGACACAACTAATGCTTGGCACTCAGCATTAGGAGATGGATTGAGGGGGGCTAACTCCCTGCAACAGACAAGCGCCTGGTCCACGAGGTGTACTTGTACATCAAGCGACCCCACGCTACTGAAATACAGAAACAGTAGATGCAGAAACAGGAAATACAGAAACAGGAGATGCAGAAACAGGAAATACAGAAACAGGAGATGCAGAAACAGGAAATACAAAAACAGGAAATACAGAAACAGGAAATACAGAAACAGGAGATGCAGAAACAGGAAATACAGGAAATACAGAAACAGGAAATACAGAAATACAGAAACAGGAAATGCAGAAACAGGAAATGCAGAGACAGGAAATGCAGAAACAGGAAATACAAAGACAGGAGATGCAGAAACAGGAAATACAAAAACAGGAAATATTTAAACAGGAAATACAAAAACAGGAAATACAGAATCAGGAAATGCAGAAACAGGAGATGCAGAAACAGGAGATGCAGAAACAGGAAATACAGAAACAGGAAATGCAGAAAAAGGAAATGCAGAAACAGGAGATGCAGAAACAGGAAATACAGAAACAGGAAATACAGAAACAGGAAATACAGAAACAGGAGATGCAGAAACAAGAAATGCAGAAACAGGAAATACAGAAACAGGAAATGCAGAAATACAGGAAATACAGAAACAGGAAATGCAGAAAGGAGATGCAGAAACAGGAAATGAAAAACAGAAACAGGAAATACAAAAACAGGAAATGCAGAAACAGAAACAGGAAATGCAGAAACTGGAAATGCAGAAACAGGAAATGCAGAAACAGGAGATGCAGAAACAGGAAATACAGAAACAGGAAATACAGAAACAGGAAATGCAGAAAGAAACAGGAAATGCAGAAACAGGAAATACAAAAACAGATGCAGAAACAGGAAATGCAGAAACAGGAGATGCAGAAACAGGAAATGCAGAAACAGGAGATGCAGAAACAGGAGATGCAGAAACAGGAAATACAGAAACAGGAAATACAGAAACAGGAAATACAGAAACAGGAGATGCAGAAACAGGAAATGAAACAGAAACAGGAAATACAAAAACAGAAAATACAGAAACAGAAATGATGCAGAAACAGGAAATACAGAAACAGGAAATACAGAAACAGGAGAAAATACAGAAACAGGAAATACAGAAACAGGCTCCTACCCTGTGGCTTGGACATGGCTTACTTACACAGCTCCAGGTTCGACGTTGGGCCCGCGGAGAAAGAAGGGCACTCTGATGTCAAAGTCGTAGGGCATGGACTTCCCCTTGACCAGCCCAAACTGGCCAATGTGGTAGCCGTGGTCAGCCGTGTAGATTATGTAGGTGTTGTCCAGTTCCCCACTCTCTACCAACATCTCATATACCTTTGGGGGTGGGGGGACAGAGAGGGAGAGACAGAGAGAGAGACAGAGTGGGAGAGATGGAGAAGGCATCAATCTAGCAGAAAAAAACACCTACTCTATATTCAGGCAAACGGCAAAAGAAGCACAATTGAAATTGATAAGAAACAAAACAAAAAAGACCTCAGATGAGAACTGGTTCGTTGCGGATTGTAAAATTATAAGGAAAAAACTTGTCGTGGACCGTTAAGGTGCCCCCGTCGAGAGTGATACAAGTCGTCTCAGAAATCAGAAGTCAAGAGATACAATTGTTCTAGAGTATGAAAGTCAGATATGACCTGTCCGAGCTGTCCGTCGGTGATAAGTCAAGTAGCACTATCATGCCCTCTTAAGGAAGGCACGCTCCTTATATGCTCTTTTCGGGACCAGGTCGGTTTTAGCGCTGAGTCATATTCTAACCTTGTGGCGAGCTATTTCTGTAAAGGGTCAGTTTGACATGTTACTGTGAAACATTACTAATGACAGATGCATCCTCGTTCCCCAACTCCTGCATCAGTTTAACCCATTCAACTTCTACTGCTAGTCTAGTTCTTCCTCGTTCCGTCGATGGCCCGCTCACTCCCCCTTCTGGGGGCGGCGCCCGAATGCAAGGCATCTCTTCAGGTCAGCTCTCTCCCTCTCTCCCCTTCTGGGGGCGGCGCCCGAATGCAAGGCATCTCTTCAGGCAGGCATCTCTTCAGGTCAGCAGCTCTCTCCCCTTCTGGGGGCGGCGCCCGAATGCAAGGCATCTCTTCAGGCCAGCTCTCTCCCCCTTCTGGGGGCGGCGCCCGAATGCAAGGCATCTCTTCAGGCCAGCTCTCTCCCCCTTCTGGGGGCGGCGCCCGAATGCAAGGCATCTCTTCAGGTCAGCTCTCTCCCCTTCTGGGGCGGCGCCCGAATGCAAGGCATCTCTTCAGGCCAGCTCTCTCCCCCTTCTGGGGGCGGCGCCCGAATGCAAGGCATCTCTTCAGGTTGACCTTGACAAAGTACAGGCTCAGTGAGCACTTCCTTGGCATTGAGAAGGGTAGACACAGGAAAACCTGGCTCCCTGTAGAGGAAAGGCTGTGCAACCACTGCACAACAGCAGAACCTGGCTCCCTGTAGAGGAAAGGCTGTGCAACCACTGCACAACAGCAGAACCTGGCTCCCTGTAGAGGAAAGGCTGTGCAACCACTGCACCACAGCAGAACCTGGCTCCCTGTAGAGGAAAGGCTGTGCAACCACTGCACCACAGCAGAACCTGGCTCCCTGTAGAGGAAAGGCTGTGCAACCACTGCACAACAGCAGAACCTGGCTCCCTGTAGAGGAAAGGCTGTGCAACCACTGCACAACAGCAGAACCTGGCTCCCTGTAGAGGAAAGGCTGTGCAACCACTGCACAACAGCAGAACCTGGGACGGAGCTGCATTTCCTGACAAAATGTAAAAAATATGAAACAATTAGAGAGTGTCATTTTCCCAAATTTGAGACCCTTATTCAAGGGAAAGGGCTACCTAAGTAGATAGATAGAACGATTAGACAGCTGTCCCTGATTGAGAACCATACCAGGCCAAAACATAGAAATACAAAGTCATAGAAAAACAAAACATAGAATGCCCACCCCACATCACACCCTGACCTAACCAAATAGCGAAATAAAACGTCTCTCTAAGGTCAGG
>NC_060184.1:79460623-79500623 GCF_021184085.1 Oncorhynchus gorbuscha | reverse complement strand
TCTGCACTCTCTCTGCACTCTCTCTGCACTCTCTCTGCGCTCTCTCGTTCTGCTCTCTGTCTCTCTCTGCTCTCTCTCTCTCTCTCTCTCTCTCTCTGCTCTCTCTCGCTCTCTCTCTCTCTCTCTCTCTCTCTCTCTCTCTCTCTCTCTCTCTCTCTCTCTCTCTCTCTCTCTCTCTGGGTGCTCTATCCCTGCGCGCTCTCTCTCTGCACTCTCTCTCTCTGCGCTCTCTCTCTCTGCGCTCTCTGCGCTCTCTCTCTCTGCTCTCACTTTCTCTCTCTCTTTCTCTCTGCTCTCTCTCTCTGCTCTCCCTCTCTCTGCTCTCCCTCTCTCTCTCTCTCCTCTCTCTCTCTCTCTCTCTCTCTCTCTCTCTCTCTGCTCTCTCTCCATTCCTCTCTCTCTCTCTGTACTCTCTCTGCTCTCTCCATTCCTCTCTCTCTCTCTGCTCTCCCTCCCTCTCTCTGCTCTCCCTCTCTCTCTCTCTCTCTGCTCTCTCTCCATTCCGCGCTCTCTCTCTCTCTGCTCTCTCTTCATTCCTCTCTCTCTGCGCTCTCTCTGCTCTCTCCATTCCTCTCTCTCTCCCTCCCCCTCACTCCCCCTGACTATCTCTCCTCTCACACCAAGACGACAGACCTGTTGCTTTTGGCTCGGATAAATAATTGGAGGGTTGGCACATGCTTAAGAAAATAATAGCTGTGTTAGACTCCAGACCCCAAAGTCAAGGTGACTACAAGTCTTGGACTGTAAAGCTAATAATTGATGATCTTAACGCTATTTAAAACCAAGTATTATTTTACTGGGTGACTCACTTCACTTCTGTAACTTTCTCTTTCTGAGGTATCTATAATTTTAGTGAAGTATGTCATCTTTCCACCACTGGGTGGGTGTGGGTGTGAGTGGGTGGGTTGGTCTGTGGGTGTGAGTGGGTGGGTGGGTTGGTCTGTGGGTGTGAGTGGGTGGGTTGGTCTGTGGGTGTGGGTGTGTGGGTGGGTTGGTCTGTGGGTGTGAGTGGGTGGGTGGGTTGGTCTGTGGGTGTGAGTGGGTGGGTGGGTTAGTCTGTGGGTGTGAGTGGGTGGGTTGGTCTGTGGGTGTGAGTGGGTGGGTGGGTTGATCTGTGGGTGTGAGTGGGTGGGTTGGTCTGTGGGTGTGGGTGTGTGGGTGGGTTAGTCTGTGGGTGTGAGTGGGTGGGTTGGTCTGTGGGTGAGGGTGGGTGGGTGGGTTGGTCTGTGGGTGTGAGTGGGTGGGTTGGTCTGTGGGTGTGGGTGTGTGGGTGGGTTAGTCTGTGGGTGTGGGTGGGTGTGTGAGTTGGTCTGTGGGTGTGAGTGGGTGGGTTGGTCTGTGGGTGTGAGTGGGTGGGTTGGTCTGTGGGTGGGTTGGTCTGTGGGTGTGGGTGTGTGGATGGGTGGTCTGTGGTTCAGGGTGGGTGGGTTGGTCTGTGGGTGTGAGTGGGTGGGTTGGTCTGTGGGTGTGGGTGGGTGGGTTGGTCTGTGGGTGTGGGTGGGTGGGTTGGTCTGTGGGTGGGTGGGTTGGTCTGTGGGTGTGGGTGGGTGAGGGTGTGGATGGGTGGGTGGGTGAGGGTGGGTGTTTGTGTGGATAGGTGTCTGTGTGGGTAGGTGTGGGTGGGTGTCTGTATGGGTGGGTGTCTGTGTGGGTAGCGGTGGGTGGGTGTCTGTATGGGTGGGTGTCTGTGTGGTAGGGGTGGGTGTCTATATGGGTGGGTGTCTGTGTGGTAGGGCTGGGTGAGGGGGTGGGTGTCTGTGTGGGTAGGGGTGGGCGAGGGTGTGGGTGGGTGGGTGTGGGTGGGTGGGTGTCTGTGTGGGTATTGTGGGGTGAACTACAGCTTGGTATTGTGTGGTGTGAACTACAGCTTGGTATTGTGAACTACAGCTTGGTAATGTGGTGTGAACTACAGCTTGGTATTGTGTGGTGTGAACTACAGCTTGGTATTGTGAACTACAGCTTGGTATTGTCGTGTGAACTACAGCTTGGTATTGTGGTGTGAACTACAGCTTGGTATTGTGAACTACAGCTTGGTATTGTGAACTACAGTTTGGTATTGTGGTGTGAACTACAGCTTGGTATTGTGGTGTGAACTACAGCTTGGTATTGTGAACTACAGCTTGGTATTGTGAACTACAGCTTGGTATTGTGAACTACAGCTTGGTAATGTAGTGTGAACTACAGCTTGGTATTGTGGTGTGAACTACAGCTTGGTATTGTGAACTACAGCTTGGTATTGTGGTGTGAACTACAGCTTGGTAATGTGAACTACAGCTTGGTATTGTGGTGTGAACTACAGCTTGGTATTGTGGTGTGAACTACAGCTTGGTATTGTGAACTACAGCTTGGTATTGTGAACTACAGTTTGGTATTGTGGTGTGAACTACAGCTTGGTATTGTGAACTACAGCTTGGTATTGTGGTGTGAACTACAGCTTGGTAATGTGAACTACAGCTTGGTAATGTGAACTACAGCTTGGTATTGTGGTGTGAACTACAGCTTGGTATTGTGAACTACAGCTTGGTATTGTGAACTACAGCTTGGTAATGTGAACTACAGCTTGGTAATGTGGTGTGAACTACAGCTTGGTATTGTGGTGTGAACTACAGCTTGGTAATGTGAACTACAGCTTGGTATTGTGAACTACAGCTTGGTAATGTGGTGTGAACTACAGCTTGGTATTGTGGTGTGAACTACAGCTTGGTAATGTGAACTACAGCTTGGTATTGTGGTGTGAACTACAGCTTGGTATTGTGGTGTGAACTACAGCTTGGTAATGTGAACTACAGCTTGGTATTGTGAACTACAGCTTGGTAATGTGGTGTGAACTACAGCTTGGTATTGTGGTGTGAACTACAGCTTGGTAATGTGAACTACAGCTTGGTATTGTGGTGTGAACTACAGCTTGGTATTGTGAACTACAGCTTGGTATTGTGAACTACAGCTTGGTAATGTGAACTACAGCTTGGTATTGTGAACTACAGCTTGGTATTGTGAACTACAGCTTGGTATTGTGGTGTGAACTACAGCTTGGTATTGTGAACTACAGCTTGGTAATGTGATGTGAACTACAGCTTGGTATTGTGGTGTGAACTACAGCTTGGTATTGTGAACTACAGCTTGGTATTGTGAACTACAGCTTGGTATTGTGGTGTGAACTACAGCTTGGTATTGTGGTGTGAACTACAGCTTGGTATTGTGAACTACAGCTTGGTATTGTGAACTACAGCTTGGTATTGTGAACTACAGCTTGGTATTGTGTACTACAGCTTGGTATTGTGAACTACAGCTTGGTATTGTGAACTACAGCTTGGTATTGTGGTGTGAACTACAGCTTGGTATTGTGAACTACAGCTTGGTATTGTGGTGTGAACTACAGCTTGGTATTGTGGTGTGAACTACAGCTTGGTATTGTGAACTACAGCTTGGTATTGTGATGTGAACTACAGCTTGGTAATGTGAACTACAGCTTGGTAATGAAAACTACAGCTTGGTATTGTGAACTACAGCTTGGTATTGTGGTGTGAACTACAGCTTGGTATTGTGAACTACAGCTTGGTATTGTGAACTACAGCTTGGTAATGTGAACTACAGCTTGGTAATGTGATGTGAACTACAGCTTGGTATTGTGGTGTGAACTACAGCTTGGTATTGTGAACTACAGCTTGTTATTGTGGTGTGAACTACAGCTTGGTATTGTGGTGTGAACTACCTTTGAACAGGTCCCATAGGGAATGGGGTACCATTTGGGACGCGACCATACAGAGAACTTGTGTATAATATATAGTGTGACAGATGTCCAAGGTGTGTCCTGTAACTCTCCTAAAAGGGCTGGGTTCATTCCCCTGACACCATGACTGGTTTTCCTGGAAGTACCCAGCCTCCAGGAGAGGAGGAGAGGGGGGGAGGAGAGAGGTGGGGAAAGGAGGAGGAGAGGGGCAGGGAAAGGAGGAGATGGGAGGAGAGGGGAGGGTTGGGGAATGGAGGAGATGTGAGTGTTGGGGAGGGGAGGAGAGGGGGGAAGGACAGAGGTGTGGAAAGGAGGAGGAGAAGAGAGGAGAGGGGAGAGGAGGGTTGGGGAAGGGAGGAGTAGAGGAGAGGAGGAGAGGGGAGGAGGAGAGGGGAGGAGGAGAGGAGAGGAGAGGAGGAGAGGGGAGGAATGGAGGGGAGGAGAGGAGAGGAGAAGAGAGGAGAGGGGAGGGTTGGGGAAGGGAAGGGAGGAGTAGAGGAGAGGAGGAGAGGGGAAGAGGAGAGGAGAGGAGGAGAGGGGAGGAGGAGAGGAGAGTGTCAGGGAGGGGAGGAGAGGAGAAGAGAGGAGAGGGGAGGGTTGGGTAAGGGAAGGGAGGAGTAGAGGAGAGGAGGAGTGACCACACATCAGACTTTGGAAAAGGCTGGTTTGATGCCACAATATGTTGGTAGAAACACTACCGGTCTAAAGTTTTACACACCTACTCATTCAAGGGTTTTTCTTTATTTTTACTATTTTCTACATTGAGAAAATGTGTGAAGACATCCAAACTATGAAATAATACATATGGAATCATGTAGTAACCAAAAAAGTGTTAAGCAAGTCAAAATCTATTTTATTTTCCAGATTCTTCAAATAGCCACCCCTTGCCTTGATGACAGCTTTGCACACTCTTGGCATTCTCTCAACCAGCTTCATGAGTTAGTCACCTGGAATGCATTTAAATTAATAGGCGTGCCTGGTTAAAATTTTATTTGTGCAATTTCTTTCCTTCTTAATGTGTTTTAGCCAATCAGTTGTATTGTGACAAGGTAGAGGTGGTATACAGAAGACAGGGCTATTTGTTAAAAGACCAATTCCGTATTGGCAAGAACAGCTCAAATAAGCAAAGAGAAACGACAGTCCAAGGAACATTTCAAGAACTTTTAAAGTTTCTTCAAGTGCAGTCGCAAAAACCATCAAGTGCTATGATGAGACTGGCTCTCATGAGGACCGCCACAGGAATGAAAGACCCAGAGTTAACTCTGCTGCAGAGGATAAGTTCATTAGACTTTCCAGCCTCAGAAATGTTCATGGTCCATTTCCTGCAAAGAAACCACTACTAAAGGACACCAATAAGAAGAAGAGACTTGCTTGGGCCAAGAAACATGAGCAATGGACATTAGACCAGTGGAATTTTGTCCTTTTTGTCTGGAGTCCAAATTGGACTTCACTATATCATTAGGGGTGTAGTATATCCTATAGGACACCGTATTTGGTCAGAGAGCAACGTCTTCATGGCACGCCGATGATGCGGGCGGACATCACTTGAACGACTGTATCTCGGTCAAATAAGCACCAATTGGGGTCAAACAGAGCTAGCTAGATAGCCAATGAGCTGGGCCTTTCGGGAGTATCCGGAAACCATGGATATGTTGTAGAATGTAGCTTCTATACTTGTACGACAGCATGCCTTTTCATTTTGGACAATAATTATAAGGATATTATGAAGTTAATAAAACTGGTTGCTTTGCAAATGTTGAATGTTGCAAACGCCTTCTTGACACGCCAATGACGCGAGCGATCTTCACTTGATCGACTGTAACTTTGTCAAATAAGCACCATTCGGGCTCGAACAAAGCTAGCTAGATATCTCATGAGCTGGGCTTTACCAGAACCCCGTATCTCTTGCAAAATGTAACTGCTAACCTTGTGCGACAGCAAGCCTTTTCCTTTTGGACAAAATTATAAGAATATGGAGAGTTATGAAGTTAATAAAACTGGTTGCTTTGCAAATGTTGAACTTATTATATGCCTACTAATACTGGAAAAGCTAAATCCAAAAAGTCCAAGTATACAGATTTGTGGATATTCTTGCAGAAAAATGTCATGTTAATGTAAATGTCTCCTTCACAATTTGCCCAAATGTACCTGGGGACTTCACACTAAAAGTCTTGTAGTTCACTCACACTTCAAGTTATTCCGTCTGAAACGTTACACATACACTGCTGCCATCTTGTGGACACCATTGGAATTACAACCAGAGTGATGCTATAACTGGGACCTTTCAAAGTAGAAAAAGAACGGTTGGTTTTTTTTTGTATTTTCTTCTACCAAATCTATTGTGTTATATTCTCCTACATTCAAACATCAAAGTGTGTCCTTTCAATTGGTACCAAGAATATGCATATCCTTGCTTCAGAGCCTGAGCTACAGGCAGTTAGATTTAGGTATGTCATTTAGGTGGAAATTGAAAAAGGGGACTATCCCTAAGGGGTCTAGTAACAGCCTCCCCCCCAACTCCAACCAATGGAGAGGCCTAACTTAGCCCTGTCCTGAGAGATCAGAACGCTGCTGGATCAGAACCATAGGACTCAAGAATCAAGTGTGAGCGTACGTGTGTGTGTGAGCGTGCGTGTGTGTGCGTATGAGCATACGTGTGTGTGTGAGCGTGCGTGCGTGTGTGAGCGTGTGTGTGTGCGTGTGAACGCGCGTGTGTGAGCGTGCGTGCGTGTGTGAGCGTGCGTGTGTGCGTGAGCGTGCGTGTGTGTGTGAGCGTGCGTGCGTGTGTGAGCGTGTGTGTGTGCGTGTGAGCGTGCGTTCGTGAGCGTGCGTGTGTGCGTGAGCGTGCGTGCGAGTGTGCGTGTGTGCGTGAGCGTGCGTGTGTGAGCGTGCGTGCGTTTGAGTGTGCGTGTGTGCGTGAGCGTGCATGTGTGAGCGTGTGTGTGTGCAACTCACATGTGTTGGGAGGCATTAGGGAACATCTCTGCGTATTGTGGGGCTGAGTCCTCCGGCCCGTGGGGGGCAGCGTGGGTGAGGACCATCATCACTGGCCGGTGAGGGTACACCTTCTTGGACAAACGGAAGAAGTTGATACTGTCGTTGGTGATCAGGTCCGTGAAATAGTCCTGCAAGAACAACAGGAAGTTAGAACAACAGGAAGTTACAACAACAGGAGTATTACAACAACAGGAAGTTAAGTATTACAACAACAGGAAGTTAAGTATTACAACAACAGGAAGTTAAGTATTACAACAACAGGAAGTATTAGCTTTCCATCTGGAATCCTTAATGGTCAAACGTCCATAGTCTGTTTGGGGAGAATACAACAACAAAGTAGTAAACCACCAACACAGTTTTAACACAACAGAACAGCAGAATGTGTCATTGTGGTTGAACGTTCCTCATCTCTGTTTCATCAACAAAAACAATAACAAAAACAAAGGCGGTGTGGGGCGGACAGTCGTGTTTCTAATAATGCAGATTCCATGTTGAATTCACCTTTGTGTGGATAAAATGTCTTGTATTGTACAGGTTCTGTCCAGAACAGACGATTGGAGGCGCACAGTGTTGGACTACATGGAGCTCTATTCCACATCAGGTAACTGACGCAAGAGGTAGAATCAGAAAATACACCTTATGGAACAGCAGGGAGACACACACACAGGTACAGACACACACAGGTACAGACACACACAGGTACAGACACACACAGGTACAGACACACACAGGTACAGACACACAGGTACAGACACACACAGGTACAGACACACACAGGTACAGACACGCACAGGTACAGACACACACAGGTACAGACACACACAGGTACAGGCACACACACACAGGTACAGACACACACAGGTACAGACACACAGGTACAGACACACACAGGTACAGACACACAGGTACAGACACACACAGGTACAGACACACACAGGTACAGGCACACACACACAGGTACAGACACACACAGGTACAGACACACAGGTACAGACACACACAGGTACAGACACACACAGGTACAGACACACACACACAGGTACAGACACACACACAGGTACAGACATACACACACAGGTACAGACACACGCACACAGGTACAGACATACGCACACAGGTACAGACACACACAGGTACAGACACACACACACAGGTACAGACACACACACACAGGTACAGACACACACAGGGACAGACACACAGAGGTACAGACACACACAGGTACAGACGCACACAGGTACAGACACACACAGGTATAGACACACACAGGTACAGACACACACAGGTACAGACACACACACACACACAGGTACAGACAGAAAAACACAAACGCTAGAACATACACTCTACACACACGTACATTGTGATATTGTTGTATTATACATTTTGTATTGTAGATATGTAGTGGTGTAATAATGTTATATGATGTACTGTTTTATCTTTTTGTTTTATATGGAATGTAAGTACTTTAATATGTTTGGACCCAATTCATGATCTGACTTACAGTATAAGACAAGGACACTCTAGAACCCTAGGACACTCTAGAACTCTAGGACACTCTAGAACTCTAGGACACTCTAGAACCCTAGGGCACTCTAGAACTCTTGGACACTCTAGAAGTCTAAGACTCTAGGACTCTAGAACTCTATGAATCTCTAGAACTCTAGGATACTAAAACTCACAGGCACTAATGATTTGATGGAAATGAGAGGAAATGTAGGTGTCAGGATTTGGCCAGGGTTGTTCCGGTTTTTGGTCACTAGATGCCCCCATTGTGCCTTTTGACATTTTCTTTTCCCTTGATCCCCATTATTATTTGCACCTGTGCCTCGTTTCCCCTGATTGTATTTAAACCCTTTGTTTTCCTCAGTTCTTTGCTCTGTGTTTGTATGTTAGCACCCAGCCCTAGTACTCTGTGAACTCTTGTTGATCCCGGTGGACTCTCTTGTGGAATTCTGTTTTTTGTTCTTGTTTGTTTGTTTTTAAGTATCTTTTGAGGCTTTTTTTTGTGCTATACCTTCCACCTTGTGGATTATGTTTTTGTCTTGGAGGATTACCTTTGATCTGGTGGAATTCCTTTTGAGGTTGTGGAGTTACATGTTTTCCTGAAGAACTTCACTTTTTACTTCATTAAATACACCGTCTCAAGTACTGCTGTGTCTGCCTCATCTTCTGGGTTCTGCTGACTATTCGTGGCTCAGTTGGTTTAGTGACTGTTTCTCACTCCGGAGACCTGGGTTCGTAACCCGGTCCTGACTGTAGGTCCTGCAATATGTGGCATCCAGAGCTGCAGAGAGATTTTCTAATACCAAAATCACAATCAATTAAATGTATTTATAAAGCCCTTTTTACATCAGCAGATGTCACAAATTGTTGTACAGAAACCCAGCCTAAAACCCCAAACAGCAAGCAATGCAGGTGTACAAGCACAGTGGCTAGGAAAAACTCCCTAGAAAGGCAGGAACATAGGAAGAAACCTAGAGAGAAACAAGGCTCTGAGGGGTGGCCAGTCCTCTTCTGGCTGTGCCAGGTGAAGATTAGACACCTAGAGAGAAACAAGGCTCTGAGGGGTGGCCAGTCCTCTTCTGGCTGTGCCAGGTGAAGATTAGAAACCTAGAGAGAAACAAGGCTCTGAGGGGTGGCCAGTCCTCTTCTGGCTGTGCCAGGTGAAGATTAGAAGAATACATTAAGGCAAGATTTTTCTTCAAGATGTTCAAATGTTCATAGATGTCCAGCAGGTTAAATCAGAGGTCGAGAATGCAGGGGCCATAGAGGGAGAGAGAGGGAGTCAAGAACAGCAGGACCAGGACAAGGTATCACGTCCGGTGAACAGGTCAGGGTTCCATAGCCGCAGGCAGAACAGTTGAAACTGGAGCAGCAGCATGACCCGGTGGACTGGGAACAGCTAGGCCAGGTAGTCCTGAGCCATGTTCCTAGGGCTCAGATCCTCCGGGAAGGGAGGGAGAGAGAGAATTAGAGGAAGCAAACTTAAATTCACACAGGACACCGGATAAGACAGGAGAAATACTCCAGATATAACAGACTGACATAGACCATTGCAGCATAAATACTGGAGGCTGAGGCAGGAGGGTCGGGAGACACTGTGGCCCCGTCCAATGATACCCACGGACAGGGCCTACCAGGCAGGATACAACCCCACCCACTTTACCAAAGCACAGCCCCCACACCACTAGAGGGATATCTTCAACCACCAACTTACTACCCTGAGACAAGGGTAAGTATAGTCCATGAAGATCTCCTCCACCAAGGCACGAGCCCGAGAGGACGCAAAACCCGACAGGAAGATCACGTCTGTGATCAACCTACTCAAGTGATGCACCCCTCCTAGGGACGGCATGGAAGAGCACCAGTAAGCTAGTGACTCAGCCCCCGTCATAGGGTCAGGTCAGAGGCAGAGAATCTCAGTGGAGAGAGGGGAGCCGGTCATGCAGAGACAGCAAGGGCGGTTCCTCGTTTCAGTGCCTTGCCGTTGACCTTCGCACTCCTGTGCCAGACAACACAAGAAGAAGTTCTTTCTCTCAACCGGTGTGATTACTACCTCTGAGGATATAGAGCTTGAGGTAGTCACCTAATACAAGTACTTGAGAGTATGGCTAGATGGTACACTGTCCACTGGCTAGATGGCACATATCAAAGCTGCAGGCTAAAGTTAAATCTAGATTTGGTTTCTTCTATCGTAATTGCTCCTCTTTCACCCCAGTTGCCAAACTAACCCTGATTCAAATGACCATCCTACCCATGGTAGATTACTGAGATGTAATTTATAGATCGGCAGGTAAGGGTGCTCTCGAGTGGCTAAAATGTTATTTACCGTTCGGCCAACAGATTGCCACCAATGCTCCTTATAGGACACCTCACCCACTCTATACTCCTCTGTAAACTGGCAATGTTTGTATACACGTGACAAGACCCACTGGTTGATGCTTATTTATAAAACCCTCTTAGGCCTCACTTCCCCTTATCTGAGATATCTACTGCAGCCCTCATCCTCCACAAACAACACCCGTTCTGCCAGTCACATTCTGTTAAAGGTCGTTGTCGTCTTATGTCTCTCTTTATGTAGTGTTGTGTTGTCTCTCTTGTGTTTTGTCCTTTATTTTTATGTAATATATCTTTATTTTTAATACCATCCCCGTCCCTGCAGGAGGCCTTTTGCCTTTTGGTACGCCATCATTGTAAATAAGAATTTGTTCTTTAACTGACTAGCTTAGTTAAATAAAGGTTAAAAAAAAATATATAGAATGTTCATGATGTCAATGCGACAACTGTTGATAGACGTAACTGGTAAAGTCGCTCTGGGTATCTCCTCCGATTTCATTACACTCTTGTCTGTGTGAGAGCACAGAATAACTGACACATTTACCAATACGCGTTGAATTTGGCCGGTGTCAGTAAACGTTGGTAAAAAAAGCACAATTAAATTGTTGCTAGCAGCAGTTGCAGTCACCAATGCTCTAGATAACATGAAGACAGCCTCACCAGCTCTGCTAGGGTGAGTAAAATGGTCAGTGAGCTGTTCTCTCATTTGTGTTTGGAAGTAGCTAGCAAGCTAGCCAATGTTATGGGTGTAGATAGCAAGCTAGCCAACTTTAGCCAGTTAGCTCGGGGGCTTGACTGCTGTTGTTAGGTCAGCTAGCTAACGTTATGGGTGTAGATAGCAAGCTAGCCAACGTTAGCCAGTTAGCTCGGGGGCTTGACTGCTGTTGTTAGGTCAGCTAGCTAACGTTATGGGTGTAGATAGCAAGCTAGCCAATGTTAGCCAGTTAGCTCGGGGGCTTGACTGCTGTTGTTAGGTCAGCTAGCTAACGGTACGTGTCTGATCTGTGTAGCAATACGATTCGTATCTCAGAGCCATTTGCTTTGCTAGTTATAACCTAAAGCATTGAACCTGGTCGGTTAGCTTCCTGCAGATTCATGCAGGGTAGTAACATCATGAGTTGGGATTATGGTTCATTGTTTAGCTAGCTAGCTACATGTCTAAACAAAAGACTCCACTATGCAAGTAACAATTTCAAGAGAATGTTCATGATGTCACTGCGACAACTGTCGATAGACGTAGCTGGTAAAGAATAACTGACAAATTTATGAATTTGGCCGGTGTCAGTAAACGTCGGCAAAAAAAAGCGTAATTAAATTATTGCCAGCAGCACAGTTGCAGTCACCAATGCTCTGGATAACAGGAAAACAGCCTCACCAGCTATGCTAGGGCGAGTAAAATGGTCAGAGTGAAGTGTTCTCTCATTTGTGTATGAAAGTAGCTGGCAAGCTAGCCAACGTTATGGGTGTAGACAAAGAAGAGCTCTCCAGTAGGTACCAAAACACTCTAAGGCCATTTTCTCAAAAGGGAGGTTACAAGTTTATCAACATACAAAGCAGAATTACTTTCCCCTTGTTACTCAACTGTAGTGTCTGACATACCATTTTCTAGCTCTGACTCTCTACTCTTACCCAATGTAAAAAACACAATTTCTAATTTTGCTATTAAAATGGTTTTATAGCTGACTTTAATGACCTACTGGATCTGAGGAGGGAGGGAGGGAGACTGGTAGAGAGCGAGAGTGAGAGCTGAGAGAGTGAGCGAGCGAGTGAGAGAGAGCTTAGAGAGATAGCGAGCTGAGAGAGAGAGAAGAGAGAGCTGAGAGAGAGAGAGAGAGAGAAGAGAGAGCTGAGAGAGAGAGAGAGAGAGAGAAGAGAGAGCTGAGAGAGGCACATGGCATTAGCATGGTATTACTGTCCTGCTGTCCTCCAAACCACCTTGACTCTTACCTTGAATACCCTCCAATAGGAATGAGCCAGAGCATGTGTCTCAAATGGTACCATATTCCCTAAATAGTGCACTACTTTTGACCAGAGCCCTATGAAGCCTGATTAAAAGTAGTGCACTAGATAGGGAATAGGGGTGCCGTTCGTGGCGCAGAGTGCAGAGGGAGGTGAGAGTGATGTGTGTGAGTCTGGGTGTGTGTGTGTGTGTGTGTGTGTGTGTGTGTGTGTGTGTGTGTGTGTGTGTGTGTGTGTGTGTGTGTGTGTGTGTGTGTGTGTGTGTGTGTGTGTGTGTGTGTGTGTGTGTGTGTGTGTGTGTGTGTGTGTGTGTGTGTGTGTGTGTGAGAGTGTGTGAGTCTTGGTGTGTGAGTGTGTGTGTGAGTATGTGAGTCTGTGTGTGTGTGTGTGAGAGTGTGTGTGTGTGAGTGTGTGAGTCTGGGTGTGTGAGTGTGTGTGTGTGTGAGTGTGTGAGTGAGTGTGTGTGAGTGTGTGTGTGTGTCCACTGCCCACCTCAGTGATTTTAATGAATAAGGTCCACTTGGTTCAGAAACCACAATGTGCTCGTCCAACCGTCCATCCATCACCCAGTCTCTTACACACCTCAACCTCAACACGTAGGAACATTTCCCTCCTCCGTCTAAGTCAACAAGACAAGTCATTTATCGTCTGACTACCAGGCATTTTCATACCCGTCCTTCGGACAGACACTAAAACAGGATTACATCCCAAATGGCACCCTATTCCCTACGTAGTGCACTACTTTAGCCTGAGATACATCCCAAATGGCACCCTATTCCCTACATAGTGCACTACTTTAGCCTGAAATACATCCCAAATGGCACCCTATTCCCTACATAGTGCACTATCCTACATATATAGATATATATATATATAGAAAGAGATATAAATATAGAGAGACGCAGGGTGGTAATTCCTAAAGGCAACTTCTCCTCTCTTGGAGGCTGTTTTTTGATCTCTAAACGTTGTCATGACAATGAAATAAAACCCTCAGGTCTCACAGAACATTCTGCAAATGAGACGTCACTTCAAATCATCAAATCAACGCTCTGCCATTAATTTACCCAGAATGTCTAGCCTGTCTCGTACACGCCAGGGACATAAATCAATAGGAACCTCTGCAATTAGCCGGGAGGAGACGTTACATTAAATTAGATTCAGCCCTAAAGGAAAAACAAATAGGTAATGGGGTTTTAATGGAGCAGTTATGCAGACAGGAATTGGAAACACACACACACACACACACAGACAGACAGACAGACAGACAGACAGACAGACAGACAGACAGACAGACAGACAGACAGACAGACACAGACAGACAGACAGGCAGGCAGGCAGGCAGGCAGGCAGGCAGGCAGGCAGGCAGGCAGGCGCACACACACACGCACACACACACACGCACACACACACACGCACACACAGACACACACACACACACTCCCTGCGGGTATAGACCAGACATACACACTCCCTGCGGGTATAGACCAAACATACACACACACTCCCTGCGGGTATAGATCAGACACACACACACTCCCTGCGGGTATAGACCAGACATACACACACACTCCCTGCGGGTATAGACCAGACACACACACACACTCCCTGCGGGTAAAGACCAGACACACACTCCCTGCGGGTATAGACCAGACACACACACACTCCCTGCGGGTATAGACCAGACACACACACACACTCCCTGCGGGTATAGACCAGACACACACACACTCCCTGCGGGTATAGACCAGACACACTCCCTGCGGGTATAGACCAGACACACACACTCACTCCCTGCGGGTAGAGACCAGACACACTCCCTGCGGGTGTAGACCAGACACACACACACTCCCTGCGGGTAGAGACCAGACACACTCCCTGCGGGTATAGACCAGACACACACACACTCCCTGCGAGTAGAGACCAGACACACTCCCTGCGGGTAGAGACCAGACACACTCCCTGCGGGTGTAGACCAGACACACTCCCTGCGGGTGTAGACCAGACACACTCCCTGCGGGTGTAGACCAGACACACTCCCTGCGGGTGTAGACCAGACATACTCGCTGCGGGTAGAGACCAGACACACTCCCTGCGGGTGTAGACCAGACACACTCCCTGCGGGTGTAGACCAGACACACTCCCTGCGGGTATAGACCAGACACACACACACTCCCTGCGGGTATAGACCAGACACACACACACTCCCTGCGGGTATAGACCAGACACACACACACTCCCTGCGGGTAGAGACCAGACACACTCCCTGCGGGTAGAGACCAGACACACTCCCTGCGGGTAGAGACCAGACGTACCTTGGAATACTCCACGCCGTGTTTCTCCTTGTAACCGTTCCGACAGACGGTGTAATTATAAAAGCGAGAGTTTTTGATGAGCCCCACCCATTCACGCCACCCGGGAGGGACGTAGCTACCGTTGTACTCGTTCAGATACTTCCCAAAGAACGCTGCGGAGAGGACGAGAGGAGACAGAGAGAGAATTAAGAGTTTGAAAAAACCTTAATGTGCAAATTTTCCTTTGGCTTTTCACACAAACTGTTAAAAGTACGGAATGGCAGGAGGATCATGTCAGGAAAATGTTTTGTCTTTAAAAACATGTACGTATTTTCTCCATAGCTGATGATGCAAAAAAAACTAGCAATGTTTCTCATTACCATAGAGTAGGGTCATGAAAGTGATTTGGCTTGGTAAATGGGTCTTTATCTTTCTCTGATCCTAATACTGTAATTAAACCTCTTCCTTAGGAGCCAGGTACCAGGAACTGTCTGTTAAACTTTAGTACCAGGAACTGTCTGTTGACTCTAGCACCAGGAACTGTCTGTTGACTCTAGTACCAGGAACTGTCTGTTGACTCTAGCACCAGGAACTGTCTGTTGACTCTAGTACCAGGAACTGTCTGTTGACTCTAGTACCAGGAACTGTCTGTTGACTCTAGTACCTGGAACTGTCTGTTGACTCTAGCACCAGGAACTGTCTGTTGACTTTTCAGTTCCTGGTACTAGAGTCAACAGACAGTTCCTGGTACTAGAGTTAACAGACAGTTCCTGGTACCTGGTTCCTAGGAGGTAGGTGGTGTAAAGGTGGAGCTCATTTTTCTCTGTTACGTCTGAATGGGGAAACCTTTACCACAGGGGACACAGTTTGACATGGGAACACGGGGGACACAGTTTGACATGGGGACACAGGGGACACAGTTTGACATGGGGACACGGGGGACACAGTTTGACATGGGGACACAGGGGACACAGTTTGACATGGGGACACGGGGGAGAGGACACTACATGTTCCGTATTATAACAATAGACGCTAGAAAAGTTCCATAATGCTCTCACCTGTCCTGTATCCCGTGTTGTTGAGGTAGACAGCGAAGGAGCGTGGTTCATGCTGGGCCTGCCAGGACGGCGAAGAACAGTTCTCGTTGTTGGTGTACGTGTTGTGATTGTGAACATACTTCCCTGTCAGCATGGACGAGCGAGACGGACAGCACATAGGCGTGGTCACAAAGGCGTTGATGAATGAGGTGCCTCCATTCTCCATTATCTTACGAGTCTTATTCATCACCTGGAGAGAACCTGGAAAGGAGGAGGAGGGTGGAGAGGAGGAAGAGGATGGAGAGGATGATAGAGAGGAGGATGGAGAGGAGGATGGAGAGAAGGAAGAGGAGGAAGAGGATAGAGAGGAGGAAGAGGATGAAGAGGAGGAGGATGATAGAGAGGAGGAAGAGGATGATGATGATGAGGAGGATGGAGAAGGGGAAGAGGATGAAGAGGTGGAGGATGATAGAGAGGAGGAAGAGGATGATGATGGAGAGGAGGAAGATGATGAAGAGGAGGATGATGGAGAGGAGGAATAGGTTGGAGAAGAGGAAGAGGATCCAGAGGATGAAGAGGATGAAGAAGAAGGAGGATGAAGAGGAGGATGGATAGAAGAAGGAGGGAGATGAGGAGGAGGATGATGGAGAGGAGAAAGATGGATGGAGAGGAGGAGGAGGAGGGAGAGGGAGGAGGATGGAAAGGAGTAGAAGGAGGATGGAGCGGAAGAGGAGGATGGAGAGGAGGATGGAGAGGAGGAGGATGGATGGAGAGGAGGAAGATGGATGGAGAGGAGGAAGATGGATGGAGAGGAGGAGGGAGAGGGAGGAGGGAGAGGGAGGAGGAGGAGGATGGAAAGGAGTAGAAGGAGGATGGAGAGGAAGAGGAGGATGGAGAGGAGGATGGAGAGAAGGAGGATGGATGGAGAGGAGGAAGATGGATGGAGAGGAGGAAGATGGATGGAGAGGAGGAGGGAGAGGGAGGAGGGAGAGGGAGGAGGAGGAGGATGGAAAGGAGTAGAAGGAGGATGGAGAGGAAGAGGAGGATGGAGAGGAGGATGGAGAGAAGGAGGATGGATGGAGAGGAGGAAGATGGATGGAGAGGAGGAAGATGGATGGAGAGGAGGAGGGAGAGGGAGGAGGGAGAGGGAGAAGGAGGAGGATGGAAAGGAGTAGAAGGAGGATGGAGAGGAAGAGGAGGATGGAGAGGAGGAGGATGGATGGAGAGGAGGAAGATGGATGGAGAGGAGGAAGATGGATGGACAGGAGGAGGAGGAGGGAGAGGGAGAGGGAGGAGGAGAATGGAAAGGAGTAGAAGGAGGATGGAGAGGAAGAGGAGGATGGAGAGGAGGATGTGAAATAAAATAACAATTATTATCTTCAATGCCCTGTTGCTCTCTCCTGGCGCTGATAATTAGTTGAATTCATTGCAGTCTTGACAAATGGTCTAATTAACCGAGTTTCCTTCCACAGTTCAATCCAGTCAAACCGTATTATATATTTTTTTGACATCTGTGATGGAAACAGGAAGTTTCGGTATTTAAAAATAAAATGCAGAATGATAATTTGTTCGTTCCTCGAGGGATATTTTTGTGTAAAATTAATTATGGGAGAAATGACGGCTTAAATGTCTTTATGCGCAAATATTGAGATAATAACCATCATATGGGAGTGAACTTGGAGTTAAGTGATGTGTGTTCCTCCCACTAAAGATGGGGGAAACCATGCAGTTTATGAGGCTACAGATTAGATACATGATGATGAACTTTACAGGCTGGTGACATGATGATTGATGCTCGACTGCCTGTTTCAAACACAACGGTATCATTCTGGTGACATGATGATTGATGCTCGACTGCCTGTTACAAACACAACGGTATCATTCTGGTGACATGATGATTGATGCTCGACTGCCTGTTTCAAACACAACGGTATCATTCTGGTGACATGATGATTGATGCTCGACTGCCTGTTTCAAACACAAGGGTATCATTCTGGTGACATGATGATTGATGCTCGACTGCCTGTTTCAAACACAACGGTATCATTCTGGTGACATGATGATTGATGCTCGACTGCCTGTTTCAAACACAACGGTATCATTCTGGTGACATGATGATTGATGCTCGACTGCCTGTTACAAACACAAGGGTATCATTCTGGTGACATGATGATTGATGCTCGACTGCCTGTTTCAAACACAACG
The DNA here is from genome assembly GCF_021184085.1 of Oncorhynchus gorbuscha. Lineage (NCBI taxonomy): Eukaryota > Metazoa > Chordata > Actinopteri > Salmoniformes > Salmonidae > Oncorhynchus > Oncorhynchus gorbuscha. The sequence continues at coordinate 79,482,564 of NC_060184.1, read as the reverse complement.
GTATCATTCTGGTGACATGATGATTGATGCTCGACTGCCTGTTTCAAACACAACGGTATCATTCTGGTGACATGATGATTGATGCTCGACTGCCTGTTTCAAACACAAGGGTATCATTCTGGTGACATGATGATTGATGCTCGACTGCCTGTTTCAAACACAACGGTATCATTCTGGTGACATGATGATTGATGCTCGACTGCCTGTTTCAAACACAACGGTATCATTCTGGTGACATGATGATTGATGCTCGACTGCCTGTTACAAACACAACGGTATCATTCTGGTGACATGATGATTGATGCTCGACTGCCTGTTTCAAACACAACGGTATCATTCTGGTGACATGATGATTGATGCTCGACTGCCTGTTTCAAACACAAGGGTATCATTCTGGTGACATGATGATTGATGCTCGACTGCCTGTTTCAAACACAACGGTATCATTCTGGTGACATGATGATTGATGCTCGACTGCCTGTTTCAAACACAACGGTATCATTCTGGTGACATGATGATTGATGCTCGACTGCCTGTTACAAACACAAGGGTATCATTCTGGTGACATGATGATTGATGCTCGACTGCCTGTTTCAAACACAACGGTATCATTCTGGTGACATGATGATTGATGCTCGACTGCCTGTTTCAAACACAACGGTATCATTCTGGTGACATGATGATTGATGCTCGACTGCCTGTTTCAAACACAAGGGTATCATTCTGGTGACATGATGATTGATGCTCGACTGCCTGTTACAAACACAACGGTATCATTCTGGTGACATGATGATTGATGCTCGACTGCCTGTTTCAAACACAACGGTATCATTCTGGTGACATGATGATTGATGCTCGACTGCCTGTTTCAAACACAACGGTATCATTCTGGTGACATGATGATTGATGCTCGACTGCCTGTTTCAAACACAACGGTATCATTCTGGTGACATGATGATTGATGCTCGACTGCCTGTTTCAAACACAACGGTATCATTCTGGTGACATGATGATTGATGTTTCAAACACAAGGTCATTCTGCCTGTTTCAAACACAAGGGTATCATTCTGGTGACATGATGATTGATGCTCGACTGCCTGTTACAAACACAACGGTATCATTCTGGTGACATGATGATTGATGCTCGACTGTTTCCACAACGGTATCATTCTGGTGACATGATGATTGATGCTCGACTGCCTGTTACAAACACAACGGTATCATTCTGGTGACATGATGATTGATGCTCGACTGCCTGTTACAAACACAACGGTATCATTCTGGTGACATGATGATTGATGCTCGACTGCCTGTTTCAAACACAACGGTATCATTCTGGTGACATGATGATTGATGCTCGACTGCCTGTTTCAAACACAAGGGTATCATTCTGGTGACATGATGATTGATGCTCGACTGCCTGTTTCAAACACAAGGGTATCATTCTGGTGACATGATGATTGATGCTCGACTGCCTGTTTCAAACACAACGGTATCATTCTGGTGACATGATGATTGATGCTCGACTGCCTGTTACAAACACAACGGTATCATTCTGGTGACATGATGATTGATGCTCGACTGCCTGTTACAAACACAACGGTATCATTCTGGTGACATGATGATTGATGCTCGACTGCCTGTTTCAAACACAAGGGTATCATTCTGGTGACATGATGATTGATGCTCGACTGCCTGTTTCAAACACAAGGGTATCATTCTGGTGACATGATGATTGATGCTCGACTGCCTGTTACAAACACAACGGTATCATTCTGGTGACATGATGATTGATGCTCGACTGCCTGTTACAAACACAACGGTATCATTCTGGTGACATGATGATTGATGCTCGACTGCCTGTTACAAACACAACGGTATCATTCTGGTGACATGATGATTGATGCTCGACTGCCTGTTTCAAACACAACGGTATCATTCTGGTGACATGATGATTGATGCTCGACTGCCTGTTACAAACACAACGGTATCATTCTGGTGACATGATGATTGATGCTCGACTGCCTGTTACAAACACAACGGTATCATTCTGGTGACATGATGATTGATGCTCGACTGCCTGTTTCAAACACAAGGGTATCATTCTGGTGACATGATGATTGATGCTCGACTGCCTGTTTCAAACACAACGGTATCATTCTGGTGACATGATGATTGATGCTCGACTGCCTGTTTCAAACACAACGGTATCATTCTGGTGACATGATGATTGATGCTCGACTGCCTGTTACAAACACAAGGGTATCATTCTGGTGACATGATGATTGATGCTCGACTGCCTGTTTCAAACACAACGGTATCATTCTGGTGACATGATGATTGATGCTCGACTGCCTGTTTCAAACACAACGGTATCATTCTGGTGACATGATGATTGATGCTCGACTGCCTGTTACAAACACAAGGGTATCATTCTGGTGACATGATGATTGATGCTCGACTGCCTGTTTCAAACACAACGGTATCATTCTGGTGACATGATGATTGATGCTCGACTGCCTGTTTCAAACACAACGGTATCATTCTGGTGACATGATGATTGATGCTCGACTGCCTGTTATACTGCTGGTCAGGTGTATTGATTTATACTGCTGGTCAGGTGTATTGATTTATACTGCTGGTCAGGTGTATTGATTTATACTGCTGGTCAGGTGTATTGATTTATACAGCTGGTCAGGTGTATTGATTTATACTGCTGGTCAGGTGTATTGATTTATACTGCTGGTCAGGTGTATTGATTTATACTGCTGGTCAGGTGTATTGATTTATACTGCTGGTCAGGTGTATTGATTTATACTGCTGGTCAGGTGTATTGATTTATACTGCTGGTCAGGTGTATTGATTTATACTGCTGGTCAGGTGTATTGATTTATACTGCTGGTCAGGTGTATTGATTTATACTGCTGGTCAGGTGTATTGATTTATACTGCTGGTCAGGTGTATTGATGTATACTGCTGGTCAGGTGTATTGATTTATACAGCTGGTCAGGTGTATTGATTTATACTGCTGGTCAGGTGTATTGATTTATACTGCTGGTCAGGTGTATTGATTTATACTGCTGGTCAGGTGTATTGATTTATACTGCTGGTCAGGTGTATTGATTTATACTGCTGGTCAGGTGTATTGATTTATACTGCTGGTCAGGTGTATTGATTTATACTGCTGGTCAGGTGTATTGATTTATACTGCTGGTCAGGTGTATTGATTTATACTGCTGGTCAGGTGTATTGATTTATACTGCTGGTCAGGTGTATTGATTTATACTGCTGGTCAGGTGTATTGATTTATACAGCTGGTCAGGTGTATTGATTTATACTGCTGGTCAGGTGTATTGATTTATACTGCTGGTCAGGTGTAAATCAAATCAAATTTTATTTGTCACATACACATGGTTAGCAGATGTTAATGCGAGTGTAGCGAAATGCTTGTGCTTCTAGTTCCGACAATGCAGTGATAACCAACAAGTAATCTAACTACCAATTCCAAAACTACTGTCTTATACACAGTGTAAGGGGATAAGGAACATGTACATAAGGATATATGAATGAGTGATGGTACAGAGCAGCATACAGTAGATGGTATCGAGTACAGTATATACATATGAGATGAGTATGTAGACAAAGTAAACAAAGTGGCATAGTTAAAGTGGCTAGTGATACATGTGTTACATAAGGATGCAGTCGATGTTGTAGAGTACAGTATATACATATGTATATGAGATGAATAATGTAGGGTAAGTAACATTATATAAGGTAGCATTGTTTAAAGTGGCTAGTGATATATTTACATCATTTCCCATCAATTCCCATTATTAAAATGGCTGGAGTTGGGTCAGTGTCAATGACAGTGTGTTGGCAGCAGCCACTCAATGTTAGTGGTGGCTATTTAACAGTCTGATGGCCTTGAGATAGAAGCTGTTTTTCAGTCTCTCGGTCCCAGCTTTGATGCACCTGTACTGACCTCGCCTTCTGGATGATAGCGGGGTGAACAGGCAGTGGTTCGGGTGGTTGATGTCCTTGATGATCTTTATGGCCTTCCTGTAACAACGGGTGGTGTAGGTGTCCTGGAGGGCAGGTAGTTTGCCCCGGTGATGCGTTGTGCAGTCCTCACTACCCTCTGGAGAGCCTTACGGTTGAGGGCGGAGCAGTTGCCGTACCAGGCGGTGATACAGCCCGCCAGGATGCTCTCGATTGTGCATCTGTAGAAGTTTGTGAGTGCTTTTGGTGACAAGCCGAATTTCTTCAGCCTCCTGAGGTTGAATAGGCGCTGCTGCGCCTTCTTCACGACGCTGTCAGTGTGAGTGGACCAATTCAGTTTGTCTGTGATGTGTATGCCGAGGAACTTAAAACTAGCTACCCTCTCCACTACTGTTCCATCGATGTGGATAGGGGGTGTTCCCTCTGCTGTTTCCTGAAGTCCACAATCATCTCCTTAGTTTTGTTGACGTTGAGTGTGAGGTTATTTTCCTGACACCACACTCCAAGGGCCCTCACCTCCTCCCTGTAGGCCGTCTCGTCGTTGTTGGTAATCAAGCCTACCACTGTTGTGTCGTCCGCAAACTTGATGATTGAGTTGGAGGCGTGCGTGGCCACGCAGTCGTGGGTGAACAGGGAGTACAGGAGAGGGCTCAGAACGCACCCTTGTGGGGCCCCGTGTTGAGGATCAGCGGGGAGGAGATGTTGTTGCCTACCCTCACCACCTGGGGGCGGCCCGTCAGGAAGTCCAGTACCCAGTTGCACAGGGCGGGGTCGAGACCCAGGGTCTCGAGCTTGATGACGAGCTTGGAGGGTACTATGGTGTTGAATGCCGAGCTGTAGTCGATGAACAGCATTCTCACATAGGTATTCCTCTTGTCCAGGTGGGTTAGGGCAGTGTGCAGTGTGGTTGAGATTGCATCGTCTGTGGACCTATTTGGGCGGTAAGCAAATTGGAGTGGGTCTAGGGTGTCAGGTAGGGTGGAGGTGATATGGTCCTTGACTAGTCTCTCAAAGCACTTCATGATGACGGAAGTGAGTGCTACGGGCGGTAGTCGTTTAGCTCAGTTACCTTAGCTTTCTTGGGAACAGGAACAATGGTGGCCCTCTTGAAGCATGTGGGAACAGCAGACTGGTATAGGGATTGATTGAATATGTCCGTAAACACACCGGCCAGCTGGTCTGAGCATCCTCGGAGGGCGCGGCTGGGGATGCCGTCTGGGCCTGCAGCCTTGCGAGGGTTAACACGTTTAAATGTCTTAATCACCTCGGCTGCAGTGAAGGAGAGACTGCATGTTTCCGTTGCAGGCCGTGTCAGTGGCACTGTATTGTCCTCAAAGCGGGCAAAAGTTATTTAGTCTGCCTGGGAGCAAGACATCCTGGTCCGTGACTGGGCTGGATTTCATCTTGTAGTCCGTGATTGACTGTAGACCCTGCCACATGCCTCTTGTGTCTGAGCCATTGAATTGAGATTCCACTTTGTCTCTGTACTGACGCTTAGCTTGTTTGATAGCCTTACGGAGGGAATAGCTGCACTGTTTGTATTCAGTCATGTTGCCAGACACCTTGCCCTGATTAAAAGCAGTGGTTCGCGCTTTCAGTTTCACGCGAATGCTGCCATCAATCCACGGTTTCTGGTTAGGGAATGTTTTTATCGTTGCTATGGGAACGACATCTTCGACGCACGTTCTAATGAACTCGCACACCGAATCAGCGTATTCGTCAATATTCCCATCTGACGCAATACGAAACATGTCCCAGTCCACGTGATGGAAGCAGTCTTGGAGTGTAGAGTCAGCTTGGTCTGACCAGCGTTGGACAGACCTCAGCGTGGGAGCCTCTTGTTTTAATTTCTGCCTGTAGGCAGGGATCAGCAAAATGGAGTCGTGGTCAGCTTTTCCGAAAGGGGGCGGGGCAGGGCCTTATATGCGTCGCGGAAGTTAGAGTAACAGTGATCCAAGGTTTTACCACCCCTGGTTGCGCAATCGATATGCTGATAAAATTTAGGGAGTCTTGTTTTCAGATTGGCTTTGTTAAAATCCCCAGCTACAATGAATGCAGCCTCCGGATAAATGTTTTCCAGTTTGCAAAGAGTTAAATAAAGTTCGTTCAGAGCCATCGATGTGTCTGCTTGGGGGGGGATATATACGGCTGTGATTATAATCGAAGAGAATTCTCTTGGAAGATAATGCGGTCGACATTTGATTGTGAGGAATTCTAAATCAGGTGAACAGAAGGATTTGAGTTCCTGTATGTTTCCTTCATCACACCATGTCCCGTTAGTCATGAGGCATACGCCCCCTCCACTCTTCTTACCAGAGAGATGTTTGTTTCTGTCGGCGCGATGCGTGGAGAAACCCGTTGGCTGTACCGCCCTGATTTATACTGCTGGTCAGGTGTATTGATTTATACTGCTGGTCAGGTGTATTGATTTGAAGGATCGGTATGATGTGCAATGATGTGCAATTAATAGATTGTTTTAATGTGAAATGAATATGGTTGATTGTTAAGGTTAGGGAGAAGTGCAGTGAATAGTGACACTTATTAGGAAAAAATTAATGTATTTTATCAATATAAATCAATGTATTTTATCAATTTAAATGAATGTATTTATGGTTGTTTTGTAATTGTGTCTTTTTGTTGCCTTTTAATCATTGTATGTGTTGTATGTGTTGTCGTGTTTACCATCGAGGAGCGTTATACCGAAATATATTCAACAAAAATAATTTAGACTAGAATGAGTGAATCTGTGAGCTGTTGGCTAAAGCTCACTGTGCCAAGACCAGAGTAGGCGCATTTGCTATTCAGTGCAACAGTTTTGGCTACAAACCCACTGAACTTTAGAGTTTTATTCGGTGTGCGAAAACGTAAGTGAAAAAGTACATTTTGTGTGCACTATGTCATCACTCACTGTTTTTCTATCCCCAGCAAGTCAGTTTGGTAGGAAGGCATCAGTGGCGCGCATCATTTCCTTTATGTGGATTCTAGAACATTAGCATGAGAATCTAGTGCCAATTGGATGGAAACTTATTGACTCAGTTTTAAAAATGGCCTCCCTGACTTTAGACAGTTCTGTTTGTATATTTTCCTTCACAGTGTTTTCAAACTACTGCTCGGTAGTGAGAGACAGTGTGAGGGATCATTTCTGTCAGAGAAGAGGATTGCAACATTACATTTCCCTGTGGGTAAACACAGCAGTCAGACTATAATTGGAGCTTTTCTTAGAAAGAGAGAGAGGTAGAAAGAGAGAGCGAGAGAGAGGGGGGGAGGGGGCGAGAGAGAGAGGGGGAGAGAGAAAGATAGAGGGGAGGGTGTGAGAGAAGGAAGGAGGGAGAGAGAGAGGGGGGCGAGAGAGAGAGAGGGGGGAGAGAGAAAGATAGAGGGGAGGGTGTGAGAGAAGGAAGGAGGGAGAGAGAGAGGGGGAGAGAGAGAGGGAGAGAGAGGGAGGGAGAGAGAGAGAGAGGGGGGCGAGAGAGAGTGAGAAAGAGAGAGAAAATAAGAACAAAGGAAAAGAGAGAGAGAGAAGATGTAGAAAGAGAAAGGGGGTAAACCTGATTCAAACAGAGGAAGCTCTGACAACACATAGCTGCTGGACCACCTCCAGAGCTCCAGGGGGGTCCGTCCATTATCCTTACCCAGCTCTGTGTCCTGATCGTCGGTCATGATGAGGATGATGTTGGGTCTGATGTTCCTGCGGTCCCTCTGCATGTGTCCCCTGAGGCCTCCCTGGGCTCTGGTAGTGCTGACGGCTGAACAGCCCTGGTCCCAACCCAGGGACACGAGGCCAAGCCAGGTCACACACAACAGCAGCATTGCGGAGGGTGTCACTCACTCACAGGCACCCACTGGAGCTCTCACAGCCAAGGAGAAGTCTGAGGAGAAAGAGAGAAGAGGACTTGTTATGAATCAATCAATCATAATTATTTTATAAGGCCCTTTTTTTGAGTCAAACCAGAAGCAGAGTCAAACCAGAAGCAGATTGAAACCAGAAGCAGAGTCAAACCAGATCAGAGTCAAACCAGAAGCAGATTGAAACCAGAAGCAGAGTCAAACCAGATGCAGTCAAACCAGAAGCAGAGTCAAACTAGAAGCAGATTGAAACCAGATGCAGAGTCAAACTAGAAGCAGATTGAAACCAGAAGCAGAGTCAAACTAGAAGCAGATTGAAACCAGATCAGAGTCAAACCAGAAGCAGAGTCAAACCAGAAGCAGAGTCGAGACGGTTTTAGTTATGGCCTGTGTATGGGAGACTAGGAGACCTAAGTGTTGTGGGCCTATAGTTTGTGTTTTTTGGTGATGTCACTTCCTGCCACTGGGGAGGCAGTACTAAGGTGATGGTCATAGGTTTGGTCATAAGTTTAAATAATAAACCAACCTTCCTCTGCTTAGACGTCGCTGGCGTCAGACAGATCTTACAACTCCTGGGTTGGTATTTTAAGTATCAGCCAACCACATCATATGTTATAGCAGTCTGTCAGTCAATGACACAGTCGTGTCACGCAACCATTGGTTGATGAATGCAACGTCTGAGCAGGGGAAAGCAACCATTGGTTGATGAATGCAACACCTGAGCAGGGGAAAGCAACCATGATCTGCTTATTGCCCCCCCCACCCCCCACCCACCACCCACCACCACCATGCTGCCACACCACGCGCAGGGGGTGCCCCTGGCTGAAACTTCTCACTGGTCGGGGTGGCTGGAGCAATAAGCAGACCAGAGTAACCCTGCCCAATCCGGAGAAAAATGATGGGTCCTTGTCAATGGTATTGCACTATAAAAGGCCATTTGGGCCACATGCTAACAGTCCCAGCATGCACTGTGTGTTGAGTTAGCACCCCAAAGCCCCACCCTCATCCTACCTCACCCTGACCTGAACACACAGAGAAAAACAAACACAGAACCACAGAACAAACACAACAGAATCCGGCCTACAGAATCTGACCTACAGAATCCGGCCTACAGAATCCGACCTACAGAATCCGACCTACAGAATCCGACCTACAGAATCCGGACTACAGAATCTGACCTACAGAATCAGGCCTACAGGATCCGGCCTACAGAATCCGACCTACAGAATCCGACCTACAGAATCAGGCCTACAGAATCAGGCCTACAGAATCAGGCCTACAGAATCCGACCTACAGAATCCGGACTACAGAATCTGACCTACAGAATCAGGCCTACAGAATCCGGCCTACAGAATCCGACCTATAGAATCCGACCTACAGAATCCGGACTACAGAATCTGACCTACAGAATCTGGACTACATCCGGACTACAGAATCTGACCTACAGAATCAGGCCTACAGAATCCGGCCTACAGAATCCGACCTATAGAATCCGACCTACAGAATCCGGACTACAGAATCTGACCTACAGAATCCGGCCTACAGAATCCGGCCTACAGAATCCGACCTATAGAATCCGACCTACAGAATCCGGACTACAGAATCTGACCTACAGAATCCGAAGTACAGAATCCGGCCTACAGAAACTGACCTACAGAATCCGGCCTACAGAAACTGACCTACAGAATCCGGCCTACAGAATCTGACCTACAGGGTCCTGATCAAGAGTAGTGCACAACATAGCGAATAGGGTGCCAATTGGGACACAGAATATATCTGCACAACTGTGTTGGCCTTTGGCTTTCTATCCTCTTGTTTCCCCCATAGAGATGTGTGGTGATGATGAGCAGCTCTCACAGCTAACAGGGGAACACACAGCCCAGCTAACAGGGGAACACACAGCCCAGCTAACAGGGGAACACACACCCCAGCTAACAGGGGAACACACACCCCAGCTAACAGGGGAACACACACCCCAGCTAACAGGGGAACACACACCCCAGCTAACTGGGGAACACACAGCCCAGCTAACAGGGGAACACACAGCCCAGCTAACAGGGAAACACACACCCCAGCTAACAGGGGAACACACACCCCAGCTAACAGGGGAACACAGGCACAGCTAACAGCAGTGAAGGAGGAGGTGAGATGTAACAGAGAACAGGACACTCCCCCAGAGAAGCCAGCAGAACAGCCCACCTCAGACCTGGACTACAACCACAACACCACAACCTAACAGCCCACCTCAGACCCGGACTACAACCACAACACCACAACCTAACAGCCCACCTCAGACCCGGACTACAACCACAACACCACAACCTAACAGCCCACCTCAGACCCGGACTACAACCACAACACCACAACCTAACAGCCCACCTCAGACCCGGACTACAACCACAACACCACAACCTAACAGCCCACCTCAGACCCGGACTACAACCACAACACCACAACCTAACAGCCCACCTCAGACCCGGACTACAACCACAACACCACAACCTAACAGCCCACCTCAGACCCGGACTACAACCACAACACCACAACCTAACAGCCCACCTCAGACCCGGACTACAACCACAACACCACAACCTAACAGCCCACCCCAGACCGGGACTACAACCACAACCACAACACCACAACCTAACAGCCCACCTCAGACCCGGACTACAACCACAACACCACAACCCAACAACCCACCCCAGACCTGGACTACAACCACAACACCACAACCTAACAGCCCACCTCAGACCCGGACTACAACCACAACACCACAACCTAACAGCCCACCTCAGACCCGGACTACAACCACAACACCACAACCTAACAGCCCACCCCAGACCCGGACTACAACCACAACACCACAACCTAACAGCCCACCCCACACCCACCCCAGACCCGGACTACAACCACAACACCACAACCTAACAGCCCACCTCAGACCCGGACTACAACCACAACACCACAACCTAACAGCCCACCTCAGACCCGGACTACAACCACAACACCACAACCTAACAGCCCACCTCAGACCCGGACTACAACCAAAACACCACAACCTAACAGCCCACCCCAGACCCGGACTACAACCACAACACCACAATGGGACAGACAACACAGGACCCCCCAACCCAACAGACCCCACCCATCCTAACAGACCCCACCCCCTCCTAACAGCCCCCCTGTCCGCTCCCCTGATAGCCATCCTGACAACCCCGCCCACATCCACTGAGGCCAAACAAAAGGCAGATATTGTGCTCCTCATTGACTCAAATGGCAAATACACCTTTTTCCCAAACACAAAGTGGCAAAATTCTGGTTGCCAAACACTAGGCATGTCCTGGAGTTGTTGTCAGAGGACAGACTAGGGTTCCCCAGCCACATCATAATTCAAACGGACACAAATGACCTGAGGGTCCAGCAGGAAAGGGTGGCGAAAGCACTCAAAGCACTCAAGGGAGTGAGTGAAAAATAGTTTTCCACTTTCCCCAACTCACAAGTAGTTGTCTCCACCCTGCTACCACAAAAATACATTCTCCTTGCCACCATACAGCAGCTGAAAGCAAAAATTTTCCCAGGACTCAAATCCTAATGTCTACCCACAACTACACCCTGGACTTGAACAGCCTTTATGCCCAGATCCACCTCTACAAGGCAGCAATCCCAACTTTAGCCAAGACCCTGGAAGACGGCAACCTCAACCACAGCCCCAGCACCTCATACAGGAGCAACAGAGCATTGGACACCCCGCCCAGACCAGCAAGACACCCTCCCAGACCTGCAAGACCCCCTCCCAGACCTGCAAGACCCCTCCCAGACCAGCAAGACACCCGCCCAGACCAGCAAGACACCCTCCCAGACCTGCAAGACCCCCTCCCAGACCAGCAAGACACCCTCCCAGACCAGCAAGACACCCTCCCAGACCTGCAAGACCCCGTCCCGAAGGACCTGCACTGAGAGAACCCCCGCAAAGAAGACCTACACCCAGACCACAGCTTCACCAGCCACAACCCAACCTGCTGAGACCACCCCAAACAAGCCACACTCTATATATAGTCCCCCCAGATCAGACCTATGCCCCTTCTGCCTGTGCCAAATCCCCCACCCCTGCGGCAAGGACCTCAACATGACAGCAGAACATATGCCCAGGCCGTGGGCAGAGCAGGCCCCATCCTACGACCTAAGAGGTATGTATAAGATGCTCAACATGCTTTGCTCACTCTGGGGCCTAAACCACAACAAAATCAACACTAGACACTATGGGACACTTTGCTGCAGGAGGGACTGGTGCACTTCACAAAATAGATGGCATCATGAGGCAGGACAATTATGTGGATATATTGAAGCAACATCTCAAGACATCAGTCAGGAAGTTAAAGCTTGGTCGCAAATGGGTCTTCCAAATGGACAATGACCCCAAGCATATTTCCAAAGTTGTGGCAAAATGGCTTACAGACAACAAAGTCAAGGTATTGGAGTGGCCATCACAAAGCCCTGACCTCAATCCCATAGAAAATGTGTGTGTGAAGCTGAAAATGTGTGTGTGAGCAAGGAGGCCTACTAACCTGACTCAGTTACACCAGCGCTGTCAAGAGAAATGGGTCAAAATTCACCCAACTTATTGTGGGAAGCTTGTGGAAGCTACCCAAAACGTCTGACCCAGGTTAAACAATTTAAAGGCAATGCTGCCAAATACTAATTGATTGTATGTAAACTTCTGACCCACTGGGAATGTGATGAAAGCAGTAAAAGCTGAAATAAATCATTCATTCTACTATTATTCTGACATTTCACATTTTAAAAATAAAGTGGTGATCCTAACTGATCTAAGACAGGGAATTTTTACTAGGATTACATATCGGGAATCTTAGAATCAACTATTAAAGACCCACTGGATTCTCCAATTACCTTATATGAATTACAAACTAAAATAAACTAAAATACAAACCCCCCAACTGGGATTGATGGTATCCTAAATTAAATTATAAAATATACAGACCTTAAACTCTTTAACACCATCCTCAGCTCTGGAATCTTCCCCAATATTTGGAACATACGTAGGACTGTTCGCCACAATCCACAAAAGTGGAGACAGATTTTACCCCATTAACTACCGTGGAATATGCATCAACAGCAATCTTGGGAAAATCCTCTGCATTATCATTAACAGCAGACTTGTACATTTCCACAGCGAAAACAATGTACTGAGCAAATGTCAAATTGGCTTTTTATCAAATCACCGTACGACAGACCACATATTCACCCATATTCACCCAACCTAATTGACAAACAAACAAACCAAAACAAAGGCAAAATCTTCTCATGTTTTTTTTTTATTAAAAAAAGCTTTCAACTCAATTTGGCATGAGGGTCTGCTATACAAATTGATGGAGAGTGGTGTTGGGGGGAAAACATTATAAAATCAATGTATACAAATTCAAATTGGCAGAAAACACACACATTTCATTCAATGGGGCCGTGGGGTGAGACAGGGATGCAGCTTAAGCCCCACCCTCTTCAACATATACAGTATATCACAAAAGTGAGTACACCCCTCACATTTTTGTAAATATTCGAGTATTCCTTTTCACGTGACAACACTGAAGAAATGACACTTTGCTACAATATCAAGTAGTGAGTGTACAGCTTGTATAACAGTGTAGTTTAGCTGTCCCCTCAAAATAACTTAACACACAGCCATTCATGTCTAAACTGCTGGCAACAAAAGTGAGTACACCCCTAAGTGTTGCGCCCAATTAGCCATTTCCACTTAGGGGTGTACTCACTTTTGTTGCCAGCAGTTTAGACATTTAATGGCTGTGTGTTGAGTTATTTTTTCTATACTCAAATATTTACAAAAATGTGAGGGGGGTTGTCATGTTTTGTCTTAGATTGTCTTGTCATTATGCTTTCCCTTCTGTTCGTTTCCCCCTGCTGGTCTTATTAGGTTCGTTCCCTTTTTCTATCCCTCTCTCTCCCCCTCCCTCTCTCTCCTCTCTCTATTGTTCCGTTCCTGCTCCCAGCTGTTCCTATTCCCCTAATCATCATTTAGTCTTCCCACACCTGTTCCTTATCTTTTCCCCTGATTAGAGTCCCTATTTCTTCCCTTGTTTTCCGTTCCTGTCCTGTCGGATCCTTGTCTATTATTCACCGTGCTGTGTCTATGTATTGCCCTGTCGTGTCGTGTTTCCCTCAGATGCTGCGTGGTGAGCAGGTGTCTGAGTCTGCTACGTTCAAGTGCCTTCCCGAGGCAACCTGCAGTTCTTGATCAAGTCTCCAGTCTGTTCTCGTCATTACGAGTAGTATTATGCCTTTTGTTTGTAAAGTAACTTTACTGGATTAAAAACTCTGTTTTCGCCAAGTCGCTTTTGGGTCCTCATTCACCTGCATAACAGAAGGATCCGACCAAGGAATGGACCCAGCGACTACAGATGCTCGTAACACTGCCGTCGAGATCCAAGGAGCCATGCTCGGCAGACACGAGCAGGAATTGTCTGCTGCTCGCCATGCCGTGGAGAACCTGGCCGCTCAGGTTTCCGACCTCTCTGGACAGTTCCAGAGTCTTCGTCTCGTGCCACCTGTTACTTCCTGGCCTGCCGAGCCTCCGGAACCTAGGGTTAATAACCCACCTTGCTACTCCGGGCAGCCCACGGAGTGCCGCTCCTTTCTCACCCAGTGTGATATTGTGTTCTCTCTCCAACCCAACACATACTCTAGCGAGAGAGCTCGGGTTGCTTACGTCATTTCACTCCTTACTGGCCGGGCTCGAGAGTGGGGCACAGCTATCTGGGAGGCAAGGGCTGATTGTTCTAACAATTACCAGAACTTTAAAGAGGAGATGATTCGGGTTTTTGACCGTTCAGTTTTTGGTAGGGAGGCTTCTAGGGCCCTGGCTTCCCTATGCCAAGGTGATCGATCCATAACGGATTACTCTATAGAGTTTCGCACTCTTGCTGCCTCTAGTGACTGGAACGAGCCGGCGCTGCTCGCTCGTTTTCTGGAGGGACTCCACGCAGTGGTCAAAGATGAGATTCTCTCTCGGGAGGTTCCTTCCAGTGTGGACTCTTTGATTGCTCTCGCCATCCGCATAGAACGACGGGTAGATCTTCGTCACTAAGCTCGTGGAAGAGAGCTCGCGTCAACGGTGTTTCCCTGCTCCGCATCGCAACCATCTCCCTCCTCTGGCTCAGAGACTGAGCCCATGCAGCTGGGAGGTATTCGCATCTCGACCAAGGAGAGGGAACGGAGGATCACCAACCGCCTGTGCCTCTATTGCGGATTTGATGGACATTTTGTCAATTCATGTCCAGTAAAGGCCAGAGCTCATCAGTAAGCGGAGGGCTACTGGTGAGCGCTACTACTCAGGTCTCTTCATCTAGATCCTGTACTACTATGTCGGTCCATCTACGCTGGACCGGTTCGGGTGCTACATGCAGTGCCTTGATTGACTCTGGGGCTGAGGGTTGTTTCATGGACGAAGCATGGGCTCGGAAACATGACATTCCTTTCAGACAGTTAGACAAGCCTACGCCCATGTTTGCCTTAGATGGTAGTCATCTTCCCAGTATCAGATTTGAGACACTACCTTTAACTCTCACAGTATCTGGTAACCACAGTGAGACTATTTCTTTTTGATTTTTCGTTCACCTTTTACACCTGTTGTTTTGGGTCATCCCTGGCTAGTATGTCATAATCCTTCTATTAATTGGTCTAGTAATTCTATCCTATCCTGGAACGTTTCTTGTCATGTGAAGTGTTTAATGTCTGCCATCCCTCCCATTTCTTCTGTCCCCACTTCTCAGGAGGAACCTGGCGATTTGACAGGAGTGCCGGAGGAATATCATGATCTGCGCACGGTCTTCAGTCGGTCCCGAGCCAACTCCCTTCCTCCTCACCGGTCGTATGATTGTAGTATTGATCTCCTTCCGGGGACCACTCCTCCTCGGGGTAGACTATACTCTCTGTCGGCTCCCGAACGTAAGGCTCTCGAGGATTATTTATCTGTGTCTCTTGACGCCGGTACCATAGTGCCTTCTTCCTCTCCGGCCGGGGCGGGGTTCTTTTTGTTAAGAAGAAGGACGGTACTCTGCGCCCCTGCGTGGATTATCGAGGGCTGAATGACATAACGGTTAAGAATCGTTATCCGCTTCCCCTTATGTCATCAGCCTTCGAGATTCTGCAGGGAGCCAGGTGCTTTACTAAGTTGGACCTTCGTAACGCTTACCATCTCGTGCGCATCAGAGAGGGGGACGAGTGGAAAACGGCGTTTAACACTCCGTTAGGGCATTTTGAGTACCGGGTTCTGCCGTTTGGTCTCGCCAATGCGCCAGCTGTTTTTCAGGCATTAGTTAATGATGTTCTGAGAGACATGCTGAACATCTTTGTTTTTGTCTATCTTGACGATATCCTGATTTTTTCACCGTCACTCGAGATTCATGTTCAGCACGTTCGACGTGTTCTACAGCGCCTTTTAGAGAATTGTCTCTACGTAAAGGCTGAGAAGTGCTCTTTTCATGTCTCCTCCGTTACTTTTCTCGGTTCCGTTATTTCCGCTGAAGGCATTCAGATGGATTCCGCTAAGGTCCAAGCTGTCAGTGATTGGCCCGTTCCAAGGTCACGTGTCGAGTTGCAGCGCTTTTTAGGTTTCGCTAATTTCTATCGGCGTTTCATTCGTAATTTCGGTCAAGTTGCTGCCCCTCTCACAGCTCTTACTTCTGTCAAGACGTGTTTTAAGTGGTCCGGTTCCGCCCAGGGAGCTTTTGATCTTCTAAAAGAACGTTTTACGTCCGCTCCTATCCTCGTTACTCCTGACGTCACTAGACAATTCATTGTCGAGGTTGACGCTTCAGAGGTAGGCGTGGGAGCCATTCTATCCCAGCGCTTCCAGTCTGACGATAAGGTTCATCCTTGCGCTTATTTTTCTCATCGCCTGTCGCCATCTGAGCGCAACTATGATGTGGGTAACCGTGAACTGCTCGCCATCCGCTTAGCCCTAGGCGAATGGCGACAGTGGTTGGAGGGGGCGACCGTTCCTTTTGCCGTTTGGACAGACCATAAGAACCTTGAGTACATCCGTTCTGCCAAACGACTTAATGCCCGTCAAGCTCGTTGGGCGTTGTTTTTCGCTCGTTTCGAGTTTGTGATTTCTTACCGTCCGGGTAGCAAAAACACCAAGCCTGATGCCTTATCCCGTCTGTTTAGTTATTCTGTGGCTTCTACTGATCCCGAGGGGATTCTTCCTTATGGGCGTGTTGTCGGGTTGACAGTCTGGGGAATTGAAAGACAGGTTAAGCAAGCACTCACGCACACTGCGTCGCCGCGCTTGTCCTAGTAACCTCCTTTTCGTTCCTGTTTCCACTCGTCTGGCTGTTCTTCAGTGGGCTCACTCTGCCAAGTTAGCTGGTCATCCCGGTGTTCGAGGCACTCTTGCGTCTATTCGCCAGCGCTTTTGGTGGCCGACTCAGGAGCGTGACACGCGCCGTTTCGTGGCTGCTTGTTCGGACTGCGCGCAGACTAAGTCGGGTAACTCTCCTCCTGCCGGTCGTCTCAGACCGCTCCCCATTCCTTCTCGACCATGGTCTCACATCGCCCTAGACTTCATTACCGGTCTGCCTTTGTCTGCGGGGAAGACTGTGATTCTTACGGTTGTCGATAGGTTCTCTAAGGCGGCACATTTCATTCCCCTCGCTAAACTTCCTTCCGCTAAGGAGACGGCACAAATCATCATCGAGAATGTGTTCAGAATTCATGGCCTCCCGTTAGACGCCGTTTCAGACAGAGGCCCGCAATTCACGTCACAGTTTTGGAGGGAGTTCTGTCGTTTGATTGGTGCGTCCGTCAGTCTCTCTTCCGGGTTTCATCCCCAGTCTAACGGTCAAGCAGAGAGGGCCAATCAGACGATTGGTCGCATACTACGCAGCCTTTCTTTCAGAAACCCTGCGTCTTGGGCAGAACAGCTCCCCTGGGCAGAATACGCTCACAACTCGCTTCCTTCGTCTGCTACCGGGTTATCTCCGTTTCAGAGTAGTCTGGGTTACCAGCCTCCTCTGTTCTCATCCCAGCTTGCCGAGTCCAGCGTTCCCTCCGCTCAAGCGTTTGTCCAACGTTGTGAGCGCACCTGGAGGAGGGTGAGGTCTGCACTTTGCCGTTACAGGGCACAGACTGTGAGAGCCGCCAATAAACGCAGGATTAAGAGTCCAAGGTATTGTTGCGGCCAGAGAGTGTGGCTTTCCACTCGCAACCTTCCTCTTACGACAGCTTCTCGTAAGTTGACTCCGCGGTTCATTGGTCCGTTCCGTGTCTCCCAGGTCGTCAATCCTGTCGCTGTGCGACTGCTTCTTCCGCGACATCTTCGTCGCGTCCATCCTGTCTTCCATGTCTCCTGTGTCAAGCCCTTTCTTCGCACCCCGTTCGTCTTCCCTCCCCCCCTCCCGTCCTTGTCGAGAGCGCACCTATTTACAAGGTACGTAAGATCATGGACATGCGTTCTCGGGGACGGGGTCACCAATACTTAGTGGATTGGGAGGGTTACTGTCCTGAGGAGAGGAGTTGGGTTCCGTCTCGGGACGTGCTGGACCGTTCACTTATTGATGATTTCCTCCGTTGCCGCCAGGATTCCTCCTCGAGTGCGCCAGGAGGCGCTCGGTGAGTGGGGGGGTACTGTCATGTTTTGTCTTAGATTGTCTTGTCATTATGCTTTCCCTTCTGTTCGTTTCCCCCTGCTGGTCTTATTAGGTTCGTTCCCTTTTTCTATCCCTCTCTCTCCCCCTCCCTCTCTCTCCTCTCTCTATCGTTCCGTTCCTGCTCCCAGCTGTTCCTATTCCCCTAATCATCATTTAGTCTTCCCACACCTGTTCCTTATCTTTTCCCCTGATTAGAGTCCCTATTTCTTCCCTTGTTTTCCGTTCCTGTCCTGTCGGATCCTTGTCTATTATTCACCGTGCTGTGTCTATGTATTGCCCTGTCGTGTCGTGTTTCCCTCAGATGCTGCGTGGTGAGCAGGTGTCTGAGTCTGCTACGTTCAAGTGCCTTCCCGAGGCAACCTGCAGTTCTTGATCAAGTCTCCAGTCTGTTCTCGTCATTACGAGTAGTATTATGCCTTTTGTTTGTAAAGTAACTTTACTGGATTAAAAACTCTGTTTTCGCCAAGTCGCTTTTGGGTCCTCATTCACCTGCATAACAGGGGTACTCACTTTGGGATATACTGTATATCAACGAATTGGCGCGGGCACTAGAACAGTCTGTAGCACCCAGCCTCACTCTACTAGAATCAGAAGTCAAATGTCTACTGATGATCTGGTGCTTCTGTCCCCACCCAAGGAGGGCCTACAGCAGCACCTAGCTCTTCTGCACAGATTCCGCCAGACGTGGGTCCTGACAGTAAATTCCAATAAGACAAAAGTAATGGTGTTCCAAAAAAGGTCCAGATGCCAGGACCACAAATACAAATTCCATCTAGACACCGTTGCCCTACAGCACACAAAACACTATACAAACCTTGGCTGAAACATCAGCGCCACAGGTAACTTCCACAAAGCTGTGAACGATCTGCGAGACAAGGCAAGAAGGGCCTTCTACCCCATCAAAAGGAACATAAAATTCAACATACCAATTAGGATCTGGCTAAAAATACTTGAATCAGTCATAGAGCCCATTGCCATTTATGGTTGTGAGGTTTAGGGTCCTTTCACCAACCAAGAATTAATAAAATAGGACAAACACCAAATTGAGACTCTGCATGCGGTCACGTTCTGACCTTTATTTCCTGTGTTTTGTGTTTAGTTAGTATGGTCAGGGCGTGAGTTGGGTGGGCAGTCTATGTTTGTTTTTCTATGATTTGGGTATTTCTATGTTTCTCAATCAGAGGCAGGTGTCATTAGTTGTCTCTGATTGAGAATCATACTTAGGTAGCCTGGGTTTCACTGTGTGTTTGTGGGGGATTGTTCCTGTCTTTGTGTTTGCACCAGATGGGACTGTTTTAGGTTTTCTCACATTTGTTGTTTTTGTTAGTTATCTCATGTGTAGTGTCTTTCTAAATTAAAGAACATGAATAACCACCACGCTGCGCTTTGATCCGCCTCTCGTTCAGATGAAGAAATCCATTACACATGCAGAATTCTGCAAAAATATACTCCGTGTAAAGTAAAACACCAAATAATGAATGCAGAGCAGAAGAAAATCCAGAAAAGAGACAATAAATTCTATAACTACCTAAAAGGAAACGATTCCCAAACCTTCCATAACAAAGCCATCACACACAGAGAGATAAACCTGGAGAAGAGTCCTCTAAGCAAGCTGGTCCTGGGGCTCTGTTCACAATCACAAACACACCCCACAGAGCCCCAGGACAGCAACACAATTAGACCCAACCAAATCATGAGAAAACAAAAAGATAATTACTTGACATATTAGAAATATATATATATATCTTTTTTTTTAGCAAACTAGAATGCTATTTGGCCCTAAACAGAGAGTACACAGTAGCAGAACACCTGACCACTGTGGATGACCCAAAATTAAGGAAATCTTTGACTATGTACAGACTCAATACATATATACTATATATATCTGTATACTATATATATAGAGAGAGAGATGTAGCAGAAGAAATGGGTAAAAACTGAAATATCTGAGTTGTTTCAAAAATGTTACACTTTTCGTAAAGGAAAACAACACAATATTACCAGACTTACTGAGTGTAAAAAATAACTTTACATTATTAATATTTACCTTGGACTTTTTTTAAATTAAAGGAACACAATTTCTTTATATATATTTTTTTACACTAAAAGCCTTTTCTGTGAATACAGAGTTTTACATTGCAGTATGAACACTCTACGGGGTGTCACCTCACCACCACTTAGCCTTGAGCTGTGTCACCTCACCACCACTTAGCCCTGAGGGGTGTCTTCTCACCACCACTTAGCCTTGAGGGGTGTCACCTCACCACCACTTAGCCTTGAGGGGTGTCACCTCACCACCACTTAGCCTTGAGGGGTGTCACCTCACCACCACTTAGCCTTGAGGGGTGTCACCTCACCACCACTTAGCCTTGAGGGGTGTCACCTCACCACCACTTAGCCTTGAGGGGTGTCACCTCACCACCACTTAGCCTTGAGGGTTGTCATCTCCACACCACTTAGCCTTGAGGGGTGTCACCTCACCACCACTTAGCCTTGAGGGGTGTCAACTCACCACCACTTAGCCTTGAGGGGTGTCACCTCACCACCACTTAGCCTTGAGGGGTGTCACCTCACCACCACTTAGCCTTGAGGGGTGTCACCTCACCACCACTTAGCCTTGAGGGGTGTCACCTCACCACCACTTAGCCTTGAGGGGTGTCACCTCACCACCACTTAGCCTTGAGGGGTGTCACCTCACCACCACTTAGCCTTGAGGGGTGTCACCTCACCACCACTTAGCCTTGAGGGGTGTCACCTCACCACCACTTAGCCTTGAGGGGTGTCACCTCACCACCACTTAGCCTTGAGGGGTGTCACCTCACCACCACTTAGCCTTGAGGTAGATTCAGTAACAATGGAAGGTTACCTCATAGATAATTATCAGAGTCCCTAATGACACCCTACTGCCTTTGTAGTGCACTAATACCCTATGGGTCATGGTCATAGTAGTGCACTAATACCCTATGGGTCATGGTCATAGTAGTGCACTAATACCCTATGGGTCATGGTCATAGTAGTGCACTAATACCCTATGGGTCATGGTCATAGTAGTGCACTAATACCCTATGGGTCATGGTCATAGTAGTGCACTAATACCCTATGGGTCATGGTCATAGTAGTGCACTAATACCCTATGGGTCATGGTCATAGTAGTGCACTAATACCCTATGGGTCATGGTCATAGTAGTGCACTAATACCCTATGGGTCATGGTCATAGTAGTGCACTAATACCCTATGGGTCATGGTCATAGTAGTGCACTAATACCCTATGGGTCATGGTCATAGTAGTGCACTAATACCCTATGGGTCATGGTCATAGTAGTGCACTAATACCCTATGGGTCATGGTCATAGTAGTGCACTAATACCCTATGGGTCATGGTCATAGTAGTGCACTAATACCCTATGGGTCAT